>NW_024885344.1:276207-499604 GCF_019232065.1 Centrocercus urophasianus
GGGGGGGGCAGCCAGCCATACAAGAGCACCTGCTAAAGTGCTGAGTTTCTGTGTCCATGGAGAACCCTTTGGAAGGAAGTGTGGTGCCTGGGGGTGCGAATGGAGCGGCCCGGCCCTGGGTGACTGACCGTGTGCCAACCGACCCCACTGCGTCCCCCTGCCCTGCCTCTGCTCTGTTACTGCACGTGGGGAAGGAGGGGAGAAGCAGAGCGACGGTGAGAGCTGAGCAAAGGAAGCTGTTTCAAGTATAAGAAAACAAAAACAAAAACTCAAACACAACCAAAAACACTTATAGGTAACTTGCAAGTAGCATCAATATACACAGCCGCTATTCTTATTATTACGATGTCTGCTGCTGGGGGACAGTGTTTCAGGCAAGAGGACTGAGCTGTACCTTCCTGTTACCTAGTTATGTGCAAAGTAGAAAAGCTGCCTTTTCTCATCCAGCCAGTTTGGACATCACCGATTTCTGCTCTGCAACCTCCTCCCTTCATTCTGCCTTTTTTCCCCTTTCTCTAAAAAGAGGAAGGCGGCACTGCTTTGCTGACAAGACAGATGAAATGAACCTATTTCCCACTCCTCTCGACACACCTTCTCCCACTGCCAGTCTGCAGCGAGGAGAAGCTCACCAGACACCTGATGCCCACTGTCAGCCAGTTTCCTGAACAGGTAGAAGGCATTGACCTTTGTAAACATAATCCCTTATGTTTGTGAAACTGAAAGCAGCATTTCGCATCTCCAGCCGAGCGGTGGAGACGAGGATAGATCAGAGCACTCCCACCGTTGCACCTCCTCCCTCCTTCTGGAAGATAACATTTGGTTACTTTGTTAGAAGGGTTTTTTGCTTTTCTTTTCTTTTTTCTTTTTTTTTTGGTTCTTTGGGGAAAATAGCTAACCTTGGGTTCAAAGTAAACATGGCAGAGTTGCCATCAGCAGTCGTGCTGCTGTTTGTTCTGTTTTCTGCCTAAGAAAGGAATAGCATCGCATAGCAGATGCTCTGTGTGCACCCGACAGAAATGCAAGATATGTGTATGGAAACGTCACGGGTGCACACGGTGCATCATTTCAGCTCCTTTCTCTGCAGAAGCACTGCATTTTGCCTCAAGGACTGGCAGCGATGGAGAGGATGGCACACTACAAGAGTGGAGAGTCGTCCCTAAGGCCATGGGGGGCAGCGCAGCACAGAAAGAAGCAGGCAGTGTCAGACAGGAGGTTTCACAGACTCCATCTCCTTGGCATTTCAAAGGCCAGACTCTCAAAAGGCCCAAAAGCACATCCCAGAGATGTGCGTCCACATGGTTGGAGAATGGAGAAGGCAGCGAGGCTCCCTGACCACTGCAGGCCCCAGCCTGCCCTCACAGTGCGAGGGACGCTCCCTCCAATCCTGTGTCCTACTGGCAGGAGACGGCTTCTGGGTATTGCGAGCCGAGAGACACTGCAGAAAGTGTCACCAATAACACACGGGGGGATGCATGAATTTGGGGAAGGGAATGGGAAACCACTCTGATTTTGTTCATGGAGCAGCTAAGGTGGAATGGTTCTCCATGTGACAGCCCTTCTCTACGACCGCAGACCACGGCCTCCCCTTCACAACGGCAAGAGAAGTGCCCACTTGAATGATGACACGAACAACAACTCTACTGAAAGGGAGGGAGAAGTACACAAACTGATTCCAACCTCGAGATCCGGTGAAAGAAGCAGCAAGCTCAAGTACTTCAAGTTCAAAGGTTTATCCAGAAGTGTAACTAGAGACGTGTGACCTGCAGCAAAACTGGCGTAACCCTACAAGAGCAGCAGCAGGAAACTGGCATGAAGAGAGGACGAGGATGAGTAACTGAACCTCCATTAACGTCTGTTATTTAGGATCTGAGTGTCGAATGGCTTTATCAATGACAGTGTCATGGGTTTTCTCCCTTCACACAAGCAAAAGAAATGTAAAAAAAAATGAACTGTCTTGCTGTAAAAACTCTTAATACTTCTATCAAGCTTTTAATCTTTAAAGCACATCACAAACATGTTGATCCTCACAAAACCCCTGTGAGGTAGGTAAGTGTTATTATCACCTCTGTTTTACAAATGAAAAAACAAAGGCAAAGAAGTTAAATGACTTGCCCACAGCCAAAGAGGGAAGAATAAGGGCTGATGTTAAAATTCAGGAGTTTCAGGCTTCTGGTCCTGTGCCCAAAACCAATAGTCCAAACATTTTTCTAAAAAGGAGATAACAGATGGAAATAAAAACCCATTGAGCTTCAAAGAAAAAGTAAGATTTGAATGGTTACATGAGAAGGGGAAATGTACCATGAGGTATTTTTGTGAGTGAGTTTAAACTTCAGATTTTTTTTCACTTTTTCCATATAAATGTTTTTAAAGGCAATCTGACAGAGTGGAACCCTGATAAGATCACATCTGCAAGGCAGGCACAGATGCGAGAGTGATCATCAAGTCTATTACTTATTACAGTACTGTGAACGTCAACAAAAATAAAATTGCTGCATGAAAACACTGAATACAGGCAGGATAGTCTCTCGGTATATGATATTACATTAAGATAATGCCAAGAATAATGCAGGTACCATGGTACCACGGACAAAGGAGAAAGTCAAGTCAACAAAGGGTCCCTATCAAGATGATGAAGAGCGCAGTGAGATCTACATTTTTCTGAGAAGGTTGCTCCTAGAAGTTTAGCAAGCTTCATAGAGCACGTGCAATTCACAAGGACTGCATTTTGGAGATGTGAGGAAGTAAATCCTTTTTATGATTATGATACCAACTACTTAATAAAGATCTCCTCTTTTAAACAGAGATCCTAGTCTACAACGTCAGCCTACATTCCCCAAAATTTCATCTAACGCCAACATTAATGCTAAATCACCCACGATAACACCAGAAGACAAAGCACTGGTGGATGCTTTGATCAGCACTAGGAAGAAATACCACCTCCACTGTCTTGTCCATAGCTGTGCTGCCACTATTTGAGCTGTGCCAGAAGCAGCAGCGATGAAAATTTTAGGGAAAAGTGGGTGTAAACAGACAGACCAGCTGTGTTCTGATTCTCCTGGGAGAGTGCAAGACTGCTGTAATGGAAAGCAAGTAGTAAATCCAAAAGAGCCAGTGCCTATGGCACTGTGTTTCCTGAGCTTGACCGGGGCCAGAACGCAGGAGGTGGTGGATTGTTCCCCAGGTAGAGCTGGTGTCCCATTCACCCTACTGGCCCTGGGTTAACACTGCATGGCTACAATTCACAATCCTGCAGAAGGTTTAGAATGGATTTTTTTTTTAGATTTTTTTATTTTATTTTATTTTTGCATTCCACCTTGGTTTTCCAAATCTCTGTCCAGCTGCCAAATTCTGGAAAAGTGTTGCGAACTCCTTATTTCTAAGTCATCACTTCCCCACTCCCCCAAACTGTAACGGATAAACCATGGACACAGAAACTCCTGAACAGTTTAGCAAAGCTATCTCTGTCCCCTACGCCCCCTTTGCAGAATGCATAGTTTACAATTCACTTACAAAATAAAGAAGCGATGCTGACCACATATGGGACCTTTTTTTTTTTTTTTTTTTGAAAAAAGAACAAACAACCTCTTCTTAAGTTCAGTATCAAAATTCACATTTGCATAATAATACATTTCAAGGCCATTAGAGAGGAATGAGAGCGAAGCAAAGAAAACTGCAGAGTCTCTCCTCTCTTTTGTCTTCCTGAATAGAGCTGAGGGATCCCACTGGAGTTTTTTTTATGGTGGGAATTATGAGGGGCTACAGCAACAGCTCTTGATCTCGTACACCTCATTTTGGATGGGATGAAGAGGTGAATTATCAGAAAATAACAAATGGAAGGAGACACTGCAGATTCCCATGTTTAGCTACAAACAGCTTCGAAGAAACAAAAGATTACTTCAATTTTTTTTTCCTTTTAAACACTTCTACCTCACCATTTCAAAAACTCTTTTTTCTTCTTGTGTAATACCCTGTTCATTTAAATGGCAACATTAAGTGTGCTGGAAGTTGACAGGTTGAAAAAAATAAACTTTCCTGTTTCTTTCATCAGGACACGGACAGAGAGGGTAAAAGTGTGCCTGCACCCACTAGTTTACAGAAGCTACAAAACATCAACTTCTCTACATGTATAGATTTGTCTCAAACATCACTGTGTTTCAATTCTCCAGTGCTTACAAAAAACATAAAGCCACACACGCTCACACTCATGCACACCAACATAAAGAGAAGCCACGTAAAACATATACAAACTCAACCTGCAACGGCAGACTAGCCTAGAACTACCAACAGCTTCTGTGCATCACACGACAGCCCTTCTCACCCCCCACCCCGATCTCTACCACATAAGAATACGTATTGTGCAGTGTAGAGACCAGCCCAAAGATGCTGCTTGCCCGAAGGGACCAGCAGGCTGGATTCTCAACATCTGACCTCTTGAAAGATTAAATTGACCATTGTCTCTCCTTCAGCCCAAGCAGTCTCCTCAGACAGTCACTATACTCACAAAGGCACATTCATAAATACCACATTTATCTTACTGCTTGTAAAAACATACAAGGAGGAAAACGTTAAGCGCTTATACCCCAACCCATCCCTACTGACCCAGCAAGAAGTATCACAATAACGTATCATTCGGTGAGACCTTACTCTACCTTTAGAAGGTACATATTAAAGAAGTCTTCCAACACCTCTTTTTAAGTTTTTTTTTGTTTGTTTTTTTGTTTTTTGTTTTTTTTTTGCATAAGTGAATGCTTTTTGTTTTTGGCTTACATATTTTGGAATACAGCACACTCACTATAAAGCTCTGTTGTAAGGCTACCCCCTAAAGTAAGGCTGTTCTACCTTGGCTTGCATTTTCACTTCATTTTGCTTCTTCTCCACACATCTCCAGAACAAAACAAAACAAAACAAAGCAAAACAAAACAACACACTCAGTGCCTTATATAGAAAGGGTAAGCCATATCTGGCAGGGGGAGGGAGGGGAAAGAAAGCACATAATATTATTACCATGTCACAAAAATCGCTTTTCTAGCAAGCTGTGCAACCTGCTTACTGCTCAACAGTAGATGGTGAAGAAAATGTTCACTTATGGTTGTGTGTCACCTGCAACAGGAAAAGCTTTGACTTTATCTCAGTTAGAAAAGAAAGTTGTTGTTTTAAAAAAGGGGAAATGAGTTCTGTGAATGCAACTATGCACACTAATACCCAAGAGGAGGGACTGAACGCTCAAGGAGACATCACTGCCTGCTTATATTGCCCATCCATGGCTAACTTCTCCAATCTTTTCTCTTCCCCTCTGTCCACAAACATCAAGAATGTTTACTGCAAAAATACTTAATGCTGGCTGGCACAATGCATTTTTTGCTTTGTTTTCCCACCCGAGTGCACCATATTCATATACAGAATCGATCAGAATCAATATCAGAGTCAAAAAACTCCTTCTCACACAACAAAGTTAGCAGGAGCCCTAACACTGCAGAATGCCACCAGTCCCAGCTGTCACACGTACAGAATGAAAATGGTTCTTTGCCAAGGGCGTCTGATTTGCTAGAAACTTGCTTATATAGCACTGGGTCCTGGGAGATTTTTGGAGAGAAACTTTCCTGCATTGCTCAATGAAGACAAACACACAAACTGTGGATGGGAACAGATGCTCTCTGCTGTATGCCACTGATGAAGCTTTATCTATCTTGGCCTGACAACAGTGAAAAGAGGCTCCATTAGGAGCTGTGGTGCTTTTTTGTATCACAGATGAAATCTTTAGTCAGTTTTCATATAAGGATTAAAAGCAAGAGTCACTGACACAAGTTTTAAAGTTCCACATATACCATGAAATAGACAGCTATATTTTAATGGGACCATGACTGAGATTTAACAGCAGTGCAGTCGGACCCTTGAATCCTACTGTGGACAAAGCTCTGTTTGGAGAGCCACTACAAGATGGACCTGGCTGTCTTCTATGATCCACTGCAGGGGAACTCTGGTAAAATTCAGCAACACTGGTGTTTACAGTGACGGACACCGAAGGGACACACTGTGAGGGGCACAAACTAGCAAGACAACCAGTAATCTCCAGTTACACTACTGCCCCCTAGTCCAACCAACAGCTCTGCTCCAGCAACACTTAAGGGTTTGCATTTTAAGCCTAAATGTGAACTCAGCACAACAGGGAAGCAGGGTTTGTCAACACCAGGGAAGGTATACAGATTTTCCCGTTACTGCTAACATCCTTCTTCCGTGTTGAGAATCCCAGTACTGGTAAAGAAAAAGGAAGATAATTTGGGCTTTGACATCTGTATTCTGATCGCAGCAGGACAGACTGATATGATCTAACAGAATCAGGCAACGAGGATTCTGACTCTGCAAAATTGTAGGAAATAAAACCACAAAATTGAAATGGTATTTTGTGCAAAAATCAATTTAGTCACAGCAATGGATTCTGCATATGTTGTTTCAGATTCAGGACCAAAGTTGCATTTCAAGAGCATTTATTCTCTTTTAATTCCTTTCAACTTAATTTTCTTGCTATTACTTTCCTGCCCACAAATACATGCATGCCTATTTACAGATAAGAAAGCTGCTCCTGCTGTAGGGGAACCTTTCCTCCTTAGAGATGGAAGAAACTACCTTTCACTCCATCAGGACTTGTACCCTGAGACACTAACCACCTACTGCAAAGAGAGTTACTGCATGTTAAGGTCACACGACTTACAGTGAATGTGATACGTGCAACACTGGTCTGTTGGCTGCTTTGGAAATGTAACAAGTCCACATCTGCTATCTGGACCCTGATCCAGCTGAAGTGTACTTACACAAAGAGCCCTTACTTGAGCAGTATGCACTCATTTAAGGTCAGTGGGACTAATTTATGTGACGATCACTCCTGATTGCCTGGATCAGACTTGGCCAGATGTGGGTATCTCAGAAACACACAGTACTCCTCTTAATGTCTACAGGAAAAACATACACATCAACAAATGTAGAAGCCTAAAAGGTAAACGTAACAAAGAACGAAGCAAAAGCAGGACCAAAAAGGGTCCTGTTTGGATGCGCTATCAAGACACAAACAGTGGAAGATGTGGCAACATTTTTAGGAAGAAAAAATCTTAGAGAAAAAGTTCTAAGCACTGAATGTTTAGAAATCTGTGTCAGGAAAAAAAAAAAAAAAAAAAAAAAAAAGAGAGCTGTCACCATAATATAAAGATTCAGTTGTTATTTCATCTTTGATGCTGCTATCCCACACAGTTTGCTGAAAATCTGTGTTTATATTGCAAAAGAAAAACACACACTTGCTCATCAGACATGCCATTTAACCTGAAGTAAAAAAAAAGCTTGTAAGAAAAACCTGACACCCTGCGACTGGGAAAAAGAAACAACAAAAACACTGAAAAATGTTGGGTAAAAGTCCAGGGAAGTACAAAAACAGTGGGAAAACTGGCAAGTCTTCCAATGTACATATTAAATCTGCTTTCCAAAATAAGCATCAGAGGTCTCAACACAGATTTCTGAGCTGCATCACTCCTCTTCATTTTTTATTGTTTTGCTTACTAGACTTTCTTATAGCTAAAAGGAAATTCCCAAACTCAAGAAGAACCAACAAACCTATTAAACAAGTCTCAGCTGGATGCACACTGCTGGCTAGGGTAAGCCAAGTGGAATTAATAAATGGGTACTTGTTTAGAAGTCTGCTAAAATGTAGCACTGAAGGATTCAAAACCAAAAGGCAGGACATGTGAAACCACCTGCAAAGTACATACATATTTAAAGTTTATGATCCTAAGAATCAAAACCAGAAACAGAATGAAGAAGTGTTCTCTGTCGCTTGAAAGTAAAACCGATTTTTCATGCAGGACGTAGTAAGATGCTTTTCCCCAGCCCCTTTACTCTCTCTGTCAACAGTTTAAACAAGATGCTGTCACCAATTCCTTCCCTGGAATGGTTGTAAAAGCCCCCAAATACTCTTAACTTCTATTCCTGCTGTCTTTTTTACTGTTACAAGCCCAGATGGTAGCAGGGTATTTACAACATTTGAGCAACTGCCGTCCCTAGGAGATGAGTGTGGTTACCACAATGCTCAGAAATAGTTTGCAGTGGGGTTAGGAATGCCAGGACCGAGCCGTGCCAGCATCACGGTCAGCTATGCGTAATTCAGAGGAATGGAATTATCACCTGCGGCTGGAAAGCAGTAAGACTAACGTGGCTTTACTTGAACAACTTTGGAAAACTCACTGAGAAGACAGTCACTAATGTTTGCAGGCCTGTACCTTTAAGGAATGGAGGAGCAGACTGCTGTAAGACAGGAGGCTTGGACTCAGCTGATGGCAGAAGCTCCAGACTGCATCCCTCAGCACTCACAATTCAACTTCCAAATGACTGCCACACTCCCAGGCTCTATTTGACAAAGCCCAAGATTTCCTTTTTTTTTTTTTTTTTTTCAGGACTCTACCAATTTGAACAGCCTCTGGCCAAAAAACCCTCCAATTTTTCTCCTTAAAAATAATAATAATAAAAAAATCTTTAACGTCCTAAATGAACGTTCCTCTACTGGCCCATTATACAATTTTTTTCCCAAATTAGCTGATGCATTAGAGTCAACACACACATATACACTCGTATGTACACAGAGCACAACACAAAGACACCGGGCAACTGATATGAAAAGGACATTAATTTGGCATCTGACTTTTTTAAATAGTAAAAAGCTATCTTAACAACTACTGCTATGTAACTCATTGCATGACTGCATGCAATGACTCACTGCATGCTCTTTTTGCTCTAAGAACGGGTACATTTATTTCCGTTAAGCCACCATACTGCCTCATCTCCCCTCCCTTCCCCTACTGTAGGGTGCATGTAGAAAGGCACTAGCGCGGTTTCTGTGGTGTGAGTCTCGCCAATTCAGGAGGAGCAAACCCCTGACCCTTAGAGCTGGGGGGCAGAAGTCAGGCACCCCAGCACCAAGCTCTGAAGCTCAAGACTGTCCACCTTGACAGCCAGCAGCAATAGGGTGAACAGAAGAGTTTACCAGCTATTCCCCGCATGTGAAACAACACAGAAAGACTGAAGGTGGGCTGAGGGTTAAGAAAAGCAAGCAGCAAATCTCCAACTGGGGGACAAAACTGACCAAAATAGCTGAAAATGGGAAAGTTGATTTCTAATGTACATTTCACTGCAGTTTTTTTTCATATTGCCTCCCTTTTTTCTGTACTGAGAAAGGCAGGCTAGAACTACTGCTTTCTTCAGCATTCTGTCAGCACTGGTATTTAGCACTACTTAGAAGTGGCTTGAAGAAGCAACATCGTGTATTTCCTGCTGCTCCTCCTCACTGAGGACTCTTTCAGTTGAAACTATACTGCATTTTTGTTAGATTTACAGTTTCACTTTGCTTTTAAAAAGGTGCTTGAAGAATATTTTCGTTTCAAATTGAAAGGGAACATAGTAATAGATTTCCATTCTTACACTTCTTTTTTCCATGCAAATGCACACGAGTACCAAAGCACTACAACCCTTCTTCTCCCACAACTTCAGATCGCAATGGATTTCTGCTGCCGAGAAGTTCTCTTCATGTGTTTTAATTTACTCAGTCTTTACAATTCTTGACCCCCCCCCCCACCTGACAGTAACATTTGGAGATTTTTTTCATTTTTTTTTCTTTTTCTTTTTATTAATTTTTTTAGCTTTTTTTATTTTAAAGTAAAAACTTCCAAACACTTTGAAGATTCAGGAACTTGTAAAAGTTTATCAACAAGAAACAGCCATCTATCTAGGATAAGGTTAAATAAACCATCTTCAAAAAACTGGCTTCCTACCCTAGAATTCCTGAGAATGCTTGCAAATTTAAAGCAGGAAAATAAAATGTTAAAATTAAAACAAAAACACTGTTAAATGCTCCCAGAGTTAGTCTTCATCTAAAATATATATATGCACTTTTTGGTCTTTTTTTTTTTTGTATGTTTTAATTTTGTTTTTTTTCCTTTTAAGTTTACAATGGAAGAACAATTTAGCTTTTCTTTTTAAATATTTCAAATCCCTCATTACGTCTTGTAAACAAGAGGGGCTCTAGCACCCGGCTTTCACCGTAGTATCGCAATGAACTCAACTAACCCAAAGTGCAGGAAAAGGGACCATAGGGCAGGCTGGGAGAGAGAAGTGAGGGTGGCACACAGCGATGAACCAGCGTGGAGAGCAAACCGCGGGGAGAAGGGGCACTGGCTGACTCGGGCCAAAGGTGCTTCGCTAGGAAGAACTGCTGGCACAAGGCTTTTAGGAACCTGCTCTGCCTGTGGGAGTGCAGCTGGGCTTCGAGTGGAGACAGTCAGAAACAAAGCTCTAAGGATGCGTGCACGCGAGGGGCACTAGGTAGCAGGAGCTGGAAGAGGAAATTTTCATTGTGCATGGTGGGATGAAGGAGATGTGATAGAAAAGTACATTCCAACGGAGCCAGAGTATGCTGCACACTCCAGTTTACTAAGCAAATACAAACCTACTCATACTTCTTGTCACGTAACACTTTGTGTACAAATCTACAGGCATGTGTAAATGCAGCATTTCCCTCAGTCAGTCATCCTTGTGACACTGGGTTTACATAGAAAGGGCGAATTGAGAAAAGCCACAAAACTCCCCAGTCCTTCCCCCCCCTCCCAACCCACAGGCACACGCACCCAGACGCACACACACGCACCCCTACCCTACTTGAGTCTGCTTCTGCTTCTCCCCACCTATGCCCTGCTTTAATGTATTAGACACTGTTGGATCCTTCAATGAAAACGCTGGAGACTCTCCTATCCTCCCCCCGACAGGTAATAAAAACCGAGAACTGCTCCCGCTGAGGGTTGGAATGGACAGGTAGTTGCTGGTACTGAACGTCGGCACTTTGTTAGACAGTACGACGGCTAGACAACGCCACACGGATGCTAGCACTTACACGAAAAGTACCGGCATCTCTCTTCCCTCTTTTCCCAGCCTTCCTCCGAATGACTCCTGGCTTTGTGTAAAGAGATGCTCCTTCAAGGCTGCTACGGCTCTTCACAACAAGCAGTCTCGGAAGTTTGTTCCCAGCGCACACATGCACGCACACACTGGCTATCACTGTGGATTACATAGGTCACCCCTATCCTGCCCAGAGTACTACTTACACTGATGCTAAAAAAACCCCAAACCTTTCCTTAAATACAGAAAATTACAAAGCAACAGTACAGAAAAAGTAAAAACAAAAAACAAAAAGGTGCAATACTTTAAAAAAAAAAAAAAAAAAGTCTTTGCTAGTTATATACCTCCCTAAGCAAAACCACGTACACAGGAAAAAACACAACACAGAGAAACAAAAGGAAACGTTTGAAGTACACACTGGTTTAAGAACATTCGTAAGTAAACGTTTCTGTCAGTGATGGTCTGGTGCTGTAATACACCAAGGCCTGGCACAGGTAACGCTCACCGTGAAGGACGCGGAAGGGAGTCAGCTGCATGTGCTTTCAGGGGATGAGGCAGGCCGGCCAGCGGTTTGCTGACACAATTTCACTTTTGTCAGTTTTAAAACAAGCAGTAAATCAATTGAAAGGCTAATTTGGTTGGGCTGGACTTTCAAGCTTTTGATGGATTCTTCAAGAATGAACGTGGGTGCTTATTTATGCTTTTGGGGGAGAAAAGAAACTTATCTTTTTGCTAGTTTTAAAGGTTCCGAAGCTTGCAAGACAGTAAGAACATTCTTCTTTGTCACCCCAGAAATGGCAATGTCTTCTTTCCTCCCCTTTTCCTCTCTTCAGAAGAAAAAAAAATGGCTTGCATTATATAACAAACATTCTAGGGTTCACTCCATACAAAAACCCCACATGCAGACATAAATAAATAAATACACTGCTACTCAAAAGACAACACTGGCTCCCCTCTCACCAAATCCTTTGGATATGGCAGTGTTCTGCTCTACCACAGGGTTAGAACAAGGGCTAGGAAGCAACTACCCATTCAGTATGATCTGCAAACTTGAGATAGCACCCTGCTAAAATGAATTTAAAAAAAACTGACAAATTTTAATCCAGCCCAACTGGATTCTGCTTCAGCCACAGGGACTCCACCATGCCTGTCTTGTTTTCAGAAGCAAGACACGCAGATGGCCAGCCAGCCCATAGACCATCAGCAATGCAGCGTTTCAAGATTATATATAGAGAGAAAAAATGCACACACACAAATATGTGCACACGCACTCACACAGAAACAAGCACACGTGGGCAGTTACATGTGCCAGAACACACTGGTACTTATCAACCAGCCAATCACAAAGTGATGGTTTTTTTGTTGTTGTTGTTTTTTTTCTTTTTTTTTTTTTTTAATTTTTTTTTTTGTCTGTTTTTGTTTTTAAAGTGAGGCTCCGTCAAGTCTTCCCCTCCCCCCACCCCTTTTTTCTTTTGAATCCCACCCCTACCCCAACCCAACATGGTAGACCTAAGGACGGAAACACACCCAGTGCAAACAAAGTTAAAAAGCTATTTTTTCAGTATATATGTTTCTTAGCAACAACTTCCGTATAACATGAAAAAGTGAAAAACTAGAAACTAATTTTTTTAATTTTTTGTGTTTAAATTTAAATGGTATGTGTACTTGCTTCACATTGTCTTTCTAAGTTGGCGTTCATGATTCAAGTATTTCAAGAGTGATATGTTCTCTTTTTGGATTCATATTCCAAACGAAAAAACTGAAGTTATATAAGGGAGGCAACTATGTGCTCAGACAGTCTGTCAATGACCCACCTTTTTTTCTCTCTCCGTTTTCTTTTTTCCTTTTATAAATGTATTTATTGCAAGTTGAAAAAAAACGAAAAGGTCAAGTTAGTGCTGCTGCTGTTCCAAAAAAGGTCACGAGGTCAGAGTTGAAAGTTCTAAGTTCAGATTGAATCCGACCCTCCTCCCAGAAGGTCTCCAGGTAGTAAGGGAGCAGGGCTGCCCATTCTGTGTGGATCCTCTACGCTCGGGACCCCCCACAAGCTTGAAGAATAGTTTGGGGGCCCCCACAACGAAGCGCCAGTGAGATCACCCCCACTGCTGCCGCCGCCACCACTGCTCCACTGCCCAAGCCCTGTTGACCCACCAAAGAGATTCAAAGCAGGTCCAACTGGATCTGTCTGGTTCTGTCCCGTCTCCAGGGATTGCCAGCCTGCCGCGGGTGCACTTGGGGTTGCTGCAGGTGTAGGGGGCTGAGCTTGTGTCAAAAAGCGACTAACCTCCTCATCTGTGGCAAACTCAGCCAGGATGGTAGTGTTTCCCAACACACACCTGGAAGACGTAAGGAAGAAAAAAATAATTAGTCAAAGCTGGAACTGAAGGGAAGGGATTCAGAAGGTATGGAAGCAATGCTAGTTGGTGACAAAACCAAAGCAGAAATCAGCTGGCCAGAATGGAATGAGCACAGTAAATGTCAGCCATTCTCAACAGTGAAACTGACTCAAAACACAAGAACTTCCATTTTATAAAGGGCAAAAATCAAATACTCTATTGTTAACCTGCAACAAAAGCTTTCTGTATTTAAGCTAAAGCCTTGAGTATAAATGCAAAGACAACAAAAGTACATATATGGTGTAGATAAAATGATACATGCATGTATGCTTCCATTCAAACAGAGCAAGAGAAGTTTAAAAAGCCCAGGAAGTTACTTTTGTCTCCAGACCTCTCACATTTTCAAAACATACTAGAGCCACCGTGAATTCAAAAAAGTTTAAGAACTGGAAAGTAAAGAACGGTAGCTTTTCAAAGGAGCTATTTCAGGTATATCTCAAAATAACAGCAGATTCCTGCACATTTGGGTGACACATGTAAGAATGATCTAAATTTATTCATGATCTTTCATAAGATAGCCCAAACTGTACAGCAATCTGCATGTTGGTCACAATTCCACCCTGCTATGTGCACCTCCGTGGTTCTGCATTTACCAGTCTGTGGCAGTACTTAAAACAAGATAAATGGAAGGCACCCTTGTTTCTCATATTCTCCTACCAGTGAATGAAAGATGCCCTTCAAAAATGCCCGAAACGAGCTTCTAAAGCACAGTACTGGAGACACATTTTGTGTTCATGACTAGTCTAGCAGCAAACGAAGGACACTGGGATTTGCTTACATGTGCAGTGCAGTTTGGGCCTTGGCCGCCTCCTGTTTGGTGTTGTATCGGATGAGAGCGGTGCCCTGGGTCAGGTTCAGATGGAATGTCAGCAGTGGGCCATGCTGCATGCAGATCGTCCTCAAGGTTGAGCCATCGATCTGCAGAAGAACAGCCAAAATAGAAGAGACGTTGGCAACTACTTCACTACATAATTTTCTGTCTTAATAGCTGCAGTCACTAGAAGATAATCTGCTCTCACAGAGCAAAACAGGTGGAAGCAATAGAAAGAAAGCAGAGGTAACAGGATTTAATTTTTAAATAGCATCTTAGTATGCCTCAAGTTCTCGCAATTACAGTGATTACACTTCATGCAACAAGCTGGCTTATCTTTTCAGCTCATTTGTAGCTTGACTCATTTTCCCCTCCTTGCTTTCTCATTCCATCACTATCCTTACATCTGCAGGTTTTCCAGTGATTGTAGACAGGCTGTACTTCTCAGCATCTTCAGCCATTAGGACTGTGCCAGAAGAACTAGAATTTGTTAGTTTCCAGCACTGCGATGCCAGCTGCATTTAGATCAACCAGTATGTAAACAGTCTTTACAGAACTGGAATTCTCACCTCTACAATAAGGGGTCTTTTAATTTTTATTTTATTTTTTGTCTTTGTGGTTTATGAAACAGTAAGTCATAGAAACAGTTTGCTGAACCCACCAACGTTCATTCCTCCTGACTGATGTTTTCACAGCAGTTGTTGCCTACATTCCTTCTTGCAGCATAACAGCTTCTTACCTCCAGGAATTGCTGTTCTCCAAAGTGTTCTGTACAGACAGATTCTATTCCCTGTATGCCACAAGACCATGCACACACAAACGGGATCCGTATGTGCAAATACTTAAAGGAAGTGTGACTTCCTTCTTTCTCCTTTTTTCCCCTATTATACAATACAATTTCAAATGAAGGAAAAGAAAGTTTTATGTGGGTACAGATACGGGCCCAGTTAAAAAAAGAAACTGGAGATACTGCCTCTGAAGTCATGCTAATCTTTTACTTCCTCCTCTTCAATGTATCTGATCCATAACAAAAAGAGGATTTGCTAGAGAAGGTACAACTATAATCTGCTTTTCTATTGATTTGAATACCTTCAAAATATATTTCTACTCCATTAAATGATTCCTAAAGCAATATTAATCTAACTCGCATAAGGGCAGGGACTTAGAATTGTGCCTCTTCACAATTTCCATTCCTACCATTTCATTCGCATAAAGGAAAACAATCCTTTCTATGAAAGAAGTTGTAGCTTGCTATTTGGGATGATCCAAAAGAGACCTCAGTCTTTCATACTGATGCCTTCTTAAGCTCTACCAGAATTACCCTGCAGAACAGGGAACTAGGGTCTAAACCTTAGGGTACAGCTGATAATCACACAGGTTTTTCCTAAGCATTCAATACAAACTAAATGAGATCGACAAAACCACGATCCCCATAGAATTCATTTTGAAAGGAAGAGTGCTGAGAACACTTTTGTAGGAATAACCTATTTAGACTGTTTTTGGCAGGAGAGCTGGAAACACTGTGGTTTCAGAATGGAAACACCAAAGTGAAAGCTAGCAGTTATACCGGCGTTCTTATATCCCAAAGAAACAGACTCTGCTGTCAACCATTCTACATTATGGTCATGCAACTTTTCTTCACTTCTAGGAAAAACAAACCTTTCTGTTCCATTACTTTCTTTGAATGCTAGGTAAGAAAAAGCTAAGTTAGTCATCCAGAAAACACTGAACATCTTGAAGTTAAATGAAAAGATGACTACAGAAAAACCAATTAGACTACAGCCCTGGTTAGTAGAAAAGCATCTCATGCACGCTGACAAATTGATTCTACTAGATTTTAATCACAAAGAGCCAAGTGAAGAGCCCACCAACAGCTATCTCAGCAAAGCAAACAAGCTCCCAGAGACAGTAACAGAAAATACCTGTGGAGTGAGATTGTGAAGAACCAGCCAGTAACTAGGACGAACTGAGCTACCACCATCACTCCAAGTAGATGCTGCAAACAGGAGAGAAAGGAATCAAGAAAAACCTTTGAAAAACCTTTTTCTTTACAGTCAGGTCTTTCGGTCTCAGACAAATTCAGCATTATTAGCCTAATAACATATGAGAGCTGAATATTTACTCCTGCAAAGAAAAAGCACATCTTTCTTCGCATTTCACATCAGGATCCACTTTTTACCTGTTTACTTTCTAGCAGTCTCCCCCCATCAACTTTCTTTAAGTTCTGAAAGGCCCTATGCAACAGAAATTCCTCTGTTGCAACTCTTAGCCCTCTCCACTAATCTCCTGCAGCAGGACCTAGGATTTTCCCCAGCCCCCCTTTCCCCCCCATCCCAATCACTGACAGTTCATTTCCATTTCAAGAACTTAAGGAACTTTTTTCCTTTTACCAGGCAACTGCAACTTTCTCTCCTCCAAACCATTAGTGCTGTAAAACGCACACTCCTCAGGTCTGATCAATGGCGTTATCAGATGATTCTTCTCACCAGAGGCAAGCCTTGAGTCCTGTGCCCCCCAGCCCCTGACCGATCGGGGTGCTGTGCTGTTCCATGGAGATGATGGTTTGGGGTTGGTCAGGCCAGGAGGCGGGCGAGGCAGCCCTGTAGTGTTCCTTGAGGAAATATGGTTTTTCCACATCTTGTTGGAGAGATGAGTGGGATTGTGTCCTATGGGATCTGGGGACCATGTTGATTTGTAATCACTGAATTTTGCTGGAAGATTGAATAAACAATATGTATTAGAGAAACCTAATAAGATTCAACTAGCTTTCAACTACAGCATTACTGCAAATTCTTTGCAATTTCAATCACAGACAAGCACATAGCACAAAACAAAAAATAATCTGCCATAGCAAAAAACCCCATGACATGTAGTTAATCTTGGCTTATTTTACACACGCTGACCCTTGCCCCCCCCAGAAGAAAAATATTATTGTCTGCGTTAATATAACTTACCACAATATATTTAATCATTAACAACAGAAACATGAAACACCCACATTACACTACTACATTTCACTTGAGAAATCTGAGGATTTCCTGCACATTTGGGTGCTACTGATTTTAATACATAAAACTGAACTTTCTCAAGGCCCCAGACTTGTAGAGAACCAAAATGACCATTTACTGCTCTTGTCTACTAAGCTAATGCTACCTGCTAAAGATGTCATTCAATAAGATTACTGCTTTCTCACACAACAGAAATGTCATTACAGAGTGTGCACAATGACAACGCACAACGAAGGATGTTTAGCTATACGTCAACTGGACTTTAAAACCATCTTGACAGCATGCACTGAATTTATACTTGAAAACATTGCCAAGTACCTATTAGGAGAAGAATAATAGTGGGCATCCCTCACTCATTTAAAACAAAAAACAAACAAACAAAGAAAACAAGTTAAAAGCTCCCCAAAACATCACTGAATTATGGATATTTAAAAGCTCATCCCTACTGATTGTCCTTAGTAGAGTGTAACCTCTCCTATACCTCTGGACATCAAGCGATATTTATCACTCAGTAAGAAGAAATAAATCTAAGTTGAAATTGCTTGAGTAATTTTCTTTTTCCTTGCTCTGTAAACAGAATCAGCAAACAGACAGAATATCTTAGGGGAAAAGGCTCTTGAGCCATATATTATCTTAATTGGAATTCATTTATATGTTTGCAAATTCATGTATTAATCTTCTTTTACTAACAAAAGGTAGTAAATCGTTCATTTGAAATAAGAGATTAAAATCTATGCCTACATGTCACAAAATAATACATTTGGGACTGACAACATTAAAACTTAGAGCAATAAGTAAAGGCACACTTTGCTTCACATTTGGATCTATGTATTTCAATGACAGTAACTGTCAACAATACTGAGATTTCAAGCACTAACCTATAACGGTACATAAAAGTCCTTAAAAACCAAGTTTGTTTTATAGATTTGTGAATTCTAAATCCTTAATTCAGATGACCTATTTTCCAGCTGTAGAACACCGGTGTGCAGTTCAACAAGATGTGGAAAAAAGGGGATTTATGGCAGGCACTGGGTGCACTGTCTTCAATTTAGCTATGACTTCAGTTTTTTTTTTTTTTTTTTTTTTTTTTTTTTTTCAACCTTTCTCTCTTCTTCTTATGTGCTAGACAGAAGCAAGCAGATATGAGAAAGCTGATACATGTCATTCCTCCACTCAGGCTAAGAAGGAGAAATTTTTTCTGTAATTGGAATCCTGCATATATGTATACTGCTTCAAACCAACGTGATGCCACAAACTGGAAGCAGGAATACCCTTTCTTGAGAGGTAAGCAGCATTTTCAGTGTTTTGCAAAGGTGGCGAGTTATCATATGAACACTGCTTTTATCCCAGAAGCCTGAAAAACAGTGTGGGACAGATGCAGCTCTCAGCTAAGTTCACCACTTCTGCTATCCACACACAATTCTTCAGTGTTGAATAGCTGCCAAAGACAATAACGTCTCAAAAGAAAACTCCAGCATTTATAAGCAGCTCAAAATATGAATTATTTGTCTGAAACAACTATTTCCAGCTTCCTACTCAGAAGCGTGTGCTGAGGCCTTTCTTCACAAGACAGCTTTGGAGACTCTACTTACTGATGCAGACACTACTGTCTGCAGGCCAGCACTGAAAGATCCTTGCCTAAGCTTTTCAGTCCTTTGACTAAAAATTGGTTTCTCAGGGGAAATATGAGCACTACAGAAAGCAAGAAAAAAGTGTTCCCTTCACAGAACTTCAACACTCCAAATTTAAGATGAATAAAATCACCTGCTTTATTACTCTCTATATTCCTTACCTCATGCACACATTACAATGGCTCCCCTAAGTTTTTACATATAAATGGATCACATTTGTATTGGTTTTTTTTTCCTCCTATATCTACTGCCTAGTGCTATCTTGTTTTTTAACTTGCATAATTATGAATGTTTTAGTGGGAGAAGGGTAGGTGAAGGGATTTGAGTCTAGTTTCTAAAGCAACTACAACAGGTTATTTTATAATCACAAGGAAAATGATCTGATCAGCCTCTCACATCATTACTTCCAAATTTCATAAGGAGACATTGAAAAGGGTATTTCAAGGTGGAACATGGAATAGGAATTAGTGAATAATTGGAAAATGTTCTGTCCAGATAAATTTTGTAGCCTGCATACCTGAAGTGCTATGAACGTTGGTGAAGGAATTGTCAGAGGCACTGTAGGGCCAGGCACCAGGTGAAGGCAGCGAGGTGTTGAGGGAAGAATTAGACCCTATCAAAGGCAGAAAGAGAAAGAATGTGAAGAGTAGGCCAGTTGCAGAGTTAAATCTCAAGAAAGCCATGATTCATAACAATGTCAGCCTTGTACATGATACACAACTGTGGTACACAAGCACACAGGCTTCCTTCTTAGTCAAATGCAGACTTATCCTGTTACGACAGGAATATCAGACTATTCTCAAATATCAGACATAAACAATCAGATGCTGTTCACGTTTTACCTGTGGTGTTGTCCCGCAGAAGTTGGTGGTCAGTATCTACAATGGGAGATGTGGCTGTCCCCCCCAGCACACTTCCAGGGGTCACGTAGGGGTCAGATTCAGGGTCAATGTTTTGTATACCTTTCCATGGCACTCCTGGTTGGAACTCTGGGACAGGAGGAAAGAAGGAGTTAGATGCAGACAATGGAATGTCTTTACTAGAGGTAACTGTGGAGGATATTTTAGGAGGACAATCTTCCACACTGTTCCTAAAAAAAAAATAAAAATTCAGATTTCTCTTACTTAAAATTTAGTGTGTATTTCCTCCCACAGAGCTATTTCTAGTGTGTGAATACAAGCCAATACTGCAAAAGTGCTGCAAGTGCATACAGAGCTCCTTTGACATTTTGTTCAGCTAAATTCAGATGAGGCTTCAGTAGTTTTAACCTTCCTTAATACATTATATATCTGCTCAGATGCTTTCTGTGCTTACAGTGTGAGCTTGTAAATGCAACCTTAGATGCTTTGCACTGTAGGTACACACACAGTTTATGCACCACCCAGTGGTACTGAAGTAATGCTAATGCGAGGTACCTTTCGATAAAAATGTGTATAAAATATGTGCATAAGTTAACATTCTTCATACTTTGTACTGAAGACTGAACAAATATGCTTTAGCCTCTCAATTATACCTCCATGAATGTCAGATCTTTAAGACATTATGCAGAGTTATAGAGAGAATGTGAACAAAAAAATTCCATCAACTTTAAGAAAGATTAGTAACTTGGTTTCTGCTTTGAAGTAGACAGATGTTCAATTAATAAAGTTCTGTGGGCAATTCTGGAAGCCATGGTAAGAAATGAATAATGCCAAATACAAAAACAGAAGCTTCACGAGTACCATGTAACAATTTGGAGACGTGTGAAGGAAGTGCCAGGTAACAGATTAATCAGTTGCAGATACAAATGCAGAATATGGAATGATACCTTCATTCCTAACCTGAAGTTTTGAAATAACTGATAACAGAGGATCTGGGTGAAATGCAACAATATATACGGGAACCTGCCATGGAAAGTCTCATTTCAGTTAATGCTAAAACAATGCAGCGTAGTCAAGACTACAACTTTGACAGACAAACAGAGAAGAAGATGTGATAGTGATGGTTCGAACAGCTGCTGTAACAGTATTAGGGCAGTATTAGATTATGATATTGCACTGTCAGGAGAATCTCAAGAGAAGACATAAGAAGTATCCTGATGGGTCAGAATTGTGACCCATCCATCCCAGTATTCTGCCTCTGTTGGTAGCAGTTAGGGACAAGAACATAAACCTGGCCACTATCAGCAAGCTACAGACATCACACTGTCTTAGCATTTCTATTAAGGATGCCAAAATGCCTACTCTCAGCTCACACTTGCTTGTGAACCCATTTTCCATTTTTTCAACCAGCTAGAAATATCTATCTGTAGAAGCTCCAAAAGCAACACTACCCATGTTTACTACTCATGATGGAAAAAAAAAAGAAAAAACCAACTACGTTCTCACCTATGTAAAATACACATTCTCTCAGTCCCAGCACCTCTACCACAGCCGCAGCACTGCAAGGGTTGCAGAATTACAATTCTGATTTTACCTTACCCATTGTCTTCAAGATTTTATAAACATCAGTCTCCCAATTTCTTCTAACTCTACTACATAATCTACGCTAGCAGGTATCAAAATTCTTAACAGTATGAACAATCAATCAGCACCATACCAAGAAAGAAATATGTTCAGCTTCTGCCAAAACACAGCAGTCCCCTGAAGGGAAGGATCACCTTATGCTTAAAGACCACTGAATGCAGATTCTCAGGTCTAGTCAAAAAGATTTTCTCTGTTCCAAGACAAAGAATCTATAAACAAAGGTTAGGATACAAAATGCCCCTCTACTGTGCTCTTGTAAGGCCCCACCTGGAATACTGCGTCCAAGTGTGGAGCCCGCAGTACAAAAAAGACAGGGAGCTGTTGGAGAGGGTCCAGAGGAGAGCCAACAAGGATGATCAGGGGACTGGAGCACCTCCCCTATGAGGACAGGCTGAGGGAGCTGGGCTTGTTCAGCCTGGAGAAAAGAAGGCTGCGGGGTGACCTCATGGCAGCCTTTCAGTACCTAAAGGCAGCCTACAGAGGGGAGGGAAATCAACAGTATTTTGTACAGTATTACAAGTATACACAGTATTTTGTGATAGGCTGCTATAAGAGTTTTCTGTGAACTTCAGCATACTGACAAATTTCCAAACTATCCTTCAGGAATGACAGTTATCTCATGGGCATCCATGAACAGTCCCCATAGCAAATCTCTCATATTTCTATATTGTAAAGAAAACATGAAGTACATTTCTCTGGATTGTATCTGAAACCATCTCCTGAACAGTTCAAGTATAGGATTATTAGAAAAACATCATCAAAACAAATATGCCTGGAGCACACAACTGTACAATTCCTCTATGAGGAAATTATAAAATAGCGTTATCTTGGTATGCAAGCTTGTGTGATGTAATCTAAAGATGTTACTCTGATCAGCGCAGCAAAACTTGCTCTCACCTCCACCTGAGAGACCAGTTTCATCGGGCATGATTTCATTCATCTTAGTGCTGAACAAATACTGCTGTTCTGAACGGCAGAATTTCTGCAGTAGATGGCAGTCAGTAAGAAAATATGAAAGCTGAGATCAGGGTAAAAGCTGAATGATCACTGCGTATTCACTCAAAGGAAACTCACATGCATTTCAAGAGGTTCCCTCCTGTAAACTCGTTTTTATTAACAACTTGTTTCTCAACACTGTGCAGAAAATTTCCATACCAGGATCTGACAGTGAGCCTCATCTGCAAGCCTAGACAGAAAAAGGACTCACGAGGTTACAATAACCTCGGATCTTTATCCTTAATCAGGGCTGTTGATAAGGTAGATCATGATTATAGGTACTTTTTTCTTCTCAAGGAGGCCAAAAAAGCTAACAAAGCCATGAAACAGCTTAAATGGATGATGGTTATGGGACATTAACATTTGTCCCAGTAGTCTATGGACCTCATGAGAGTGGTAACAACAGAGTGACTAGTACCTAAAAGCCACATGACAAAGCCCTCAATATCTCCTATCTGAAGTCTACAATCACAGTCAAGAGCTACTAATTTACACAGGAGATGAGGGATGGTACTCATGATCCCAGTGACAGTTTATGTTCAGGATTCATGAACACCAGCTATCCTCTCTCAGTGTGAGACAGTAAATAATAGCAAAAAGTTTACATATCACTGACAGCAGGACTGCAAGCATCACTAAGGAAGCTCAAAGTCACAGAACAGGGACAAAGAACAGCTATTCAGTGCCTTGCTTCTGTAACAGAATTCTGGTTCTAATAATCTTGTCAGAGCCAACAGTCGCTTCAGCAGAGTGGATACTCACATCCCTCTTCCAGTATCCCAAGCAGTGCTGTGTTTCTCAGGTGGTTTATACGGGAACATTCTCAACTTGTGGGTTTTTTTTAAGTAACCAATGAGCCTAGGAGACAGGTCCTGAAAAGAATTAAGCCTGGGGATTCCTGACATTATGAACGTTAATTCCAGTTCAAGAAACCCCCTATGAGCAGCCAGGCTGACAGCAATGTAATGTAAATACACTTCTACAGAAAGCAGTCAGTGGTCTGAAAAGTTGTACATGTGCAGACACTGTTGAGGTAGCTAATTCTTTAACTGCATCACCTCATCAAAAAACATTTTCTTACCAGTTAGACACTGAAAGTTTCTCACATTAAAAGCTCTACGTACTTTTTGTAATCTTCTAGCTGTTTTGTATCAGTAGCACAGATTTCTAGGCTTTTTAATGCAAGGCCTGTACTGCTGTTCACCACGAGATGTACCTGTACCTTTACTTCTTTGTGCTCGAGTGGGTACACAGCAAAGGATTAGCAGCAAGGAATGTTTACTTGGAATTTAAGACTTCTCCAGGCATAGAAAAAAAATCAGTGCATCCTGCTACTTGCTGAACAATACTGGTGATTGATCCATATAACAACAGGGGCACCACTTTGGGTTTAACAACTCTTTTATGTAGATAATTATGTGTTTAAATACATTCACACTTTTCTTAGATATTCTTGAGTTTTCTAGTGGGCAAAAAATTCTGCCAATGAAACTCTACAAGACTTAAAGAATACGCCAGTGCCTGTAAACCAATGAAACTTCTGCTCAATCCAAAAGATTGCTGAAAAGTACTGAAATACACTATCACCCTTCTATCCTTTACACAACATAAACAAACACAACAAAAAATGAATCACAGCAAATAGCACAGCATATACATTTTACACCAATACTGCTGGCAAAAGAAGCCTTGTGCTCCACTGCGGATCATATTTATAAATAACTTCTGAAAGGGAAAGTTTGTGTACTGTCGAATAAAAAAAGCCAGGAGAGGAAAATCCTTTTCCCATCACCACAAGAAAGCAGTTTTTGTACCTTCTGCGTTCTGATTCCATACTACTATTAGAATTCTTAAATCCTGTGTCAGTGTAATAAAACACAAGTAAGGAATGAATATAAAAGGAAGGAGCTGGCATTATGCATTTTATGGACAAAGGTTAGATGAAAATTTTCTTAAGTGTAAAGTCACGGAACTGCGAGGGTTCAACTCATGAAAACAAAATACTAATCAGGCAACTCATCAGTTAGCTCATATTTATCAGTTAATCCATATTTAGCTCAGACATCTTTTTAACTGGAAATTCAACATCTATGTTTTAATACGCAAGACATTTAAAAAAAATGTGATAAGCCAACCAAGTACTTTCCTTACAGTGGTTACTGAGGAAAGATCCCAGCACATTTACTATAAAATTGGGACATAATCCCTGCCCTCATGTAATACCTGGAGGCCAGCTGGCGTTGCTGGATTTGCTTCCGATCTTGCTCGTCGGCGGAGATTTGGCAGGTAACCAACTATCACCAGCAGGGCCTGCATGGCCACCCAGCGGGTCGCCCTGAATTATGTCAAACTGGTTGTAGGGCGATCCTCCGCGAGCCTTTCCAGGGGGCACTATTGCACCTGAAGCATTAAAAAGACATGTTTACACACTGGAAAGGTAGGAGTCTTTATGAGAATAGGAAATGCTAAAACCAGAAATAGTTAAGATGAACAGTAATGAGGTCAGATGTTAACTAGCTGGAAGCAGTTACACCTGAGCTATTTCACCTCTGGTGAGATGATACCGTAAGAGCACTCCCAATATAGCCAATCTCTCACCATTTTTGTGCATATTGGCATCTTGTGAAGCCACAGAGGGCAGCCCTTCCATCATAGTCCACTGTTTAAAGCGGGATTCTGTTCCAGCTTCTTTCCCTCCCACCATGCCATAATCCATGCTGCTTGAGCCAAAGCCTGTGAAACAAAACCAACAAGCCATTATCATTTGCTGCTTTTTTGTTTAAATGTTCTCAAACGTGGAGGCCCTGCAATATAAATAAGGTAGAATTCAAGCATTAACAAATGGAATGTTTGAAAAGTAACATTACCATAAGCCTGTTAAGTCAGCATGCCACTTAAGGTACACTGTGACATGCTGTTTGTAGTAAAAATTATGCAGTTTTATCAAGAGCTCACATTTCTTGTAACCTTTGCTCTAGTGATTACATACAAATTACTCATTCCATGGGAGCCCTTACCTGAACCGTATCCAGGTATTTGTCCTTTGCTCTGTAAATCTGAAAGACCCACATTCAAAGGATTGGGTACCATGCTGTCTATATGTGGCTTAGGCCCAACAGGGTGGGATGGTGAATGCTTCATGCCAGGCTGCCTCTGCTGCTGCTGCTGGAGGGCACTCACCATACGAGCAATCTGCAAAAATATACAAAAACAGGGATGGTACTGAAGAAACAACCTGAAAAAGATTCAAATGCCTGCGATCTCTGACACGTACAGTGTTAGTACACTTCATGCTTTCACATGACTGACAGAAACAGTGCCCCACCTGTTGCTCCTGCTGCTGTCGCACAGCTTGAGATAACTTCCTCTGGCTCTGTAACAGCTGCTGCTGCTGCTGCTGCTGAAGGAGGAGCTGACACGCCTGCAAGACAAGTGGGGGGTGGGAAGGGTGAAAATTCAAAGCACTTGAAGGAAAATCTAACTGCCAGGAGCTGACCACCAGCCAACGCTTAACTCAGAACTCAGGCAGAGGCAAATCACTCCTCATCCCTCACAATGAAATAAAATTAACAACAAAAGCTTAACAAAAATATTAATAAAAAAATATTTTCTAACTTTACATCATGCAAGAGCATCGGCAGTACTCCCTTTATTGCTGCCACTGAGACTACAAGTCTGAAGAAAATTTCATAAAAAAATCAGCCAACTGCTTTCAATATACAAAGACATGGCTGAGAATCATTACCAACCCATGACAACGTACCCAATAATAACAGGGCTGTTCAGATTATCTGCTGGCCTCTAAGAGGGCTGTATTTTCACAAACAAGGAGCAGGAAATACTTGTACAAAAAAATCACAGCATCAGTAGAACAAAACAGAATCAGAACCGATGTAAAAAGAAAACTCAGCAGACAATTTGCAAACAGTCTGTTTCACAAGATAATTAGCTACTTACCAATTGAAACTGGGGAATCTGTGGAAGCTGGCTCAGCATGGCAATCTGTTGCGGAGAAAGCTGGGGCCCCACATTGAAAAGACCTGGATTCAAGCCACTGTTGGGGAACTGTTTGAGCATGGAGGCCGAAACCTGCATGGAAACCAATTAGATATCCTCAAGAAATACACTGCTACAGGATAAGACAATGAAATGGAGGTATCTGTATAGAAGAATAGATAGGACACCAATTTTAAATGGTGTTTGGGGAAAGACATTACAGATTTCTTAACACATGACATTTAAACATGCACAGTCTATGGCTTGAGCAGAGTGAATCTCACTCAATTGACAATATACAATATTACATGTGCAGATGCAGACACACACACACACACACACACACACACACACAGAGGTTCTTCCCCCAACCAATTAGTTACTAGAGACTACAGTAGAGTAAAATCCTGATAGGTACACAGCTAACCAGTAATCACAGTACTGCATTATCACATTAAAAACGTACTGCTTGACAAGGAAAAAGAAAGGCATTCAGGCAGTCACTGTAGCAAAGAAACAGTGCCTCACAGAAAGAGTTAATTTCTGTGTATGCTGAATAAGGCTATAGTAAAAGACAGGAGTTGGTGGAGAAGAATCCCCCTACTTCTTCCTGCATATTTGAGCTACACAGGTACTCAAGATAATCTCCAAAAGTATTCAGAGTGCAAAGAACAGCTAAACTTGTGCGGTTTGAGAGCCTCAAGTCTTCAATAAGAGTTCTGCAATGTAACTGAAACACAAAGCTTGAGACAAACCTGCTTGAAAAAAATTAAGCAGTTTGTCACACTTCAGAGAACTTTTTATTCTTTCTCTTGAGTTTGACTTTTGAATATTTCCCAAAACCCTACGTAAGACACAGGATTTCTGAATTCACCCTGAGTTTTAAAATACTGGTAGAGAGCGCTTACAACCCACTGCCTTGAAATGACAGAAGGCTAATTCTTCTGCAGAATTTCATCTCTCAATGAATATAAAATTGACAGTTGAAAGTGGTTAAAACTTTTATCTACGTTTTCTGTTTCTTAACATCAAGACTATGACAATCTCAATGATGTGCATTGAAGGCTGTAGCTCCTTCCTTTGCTTTCTTTTTTCTTTTCTTTACAAGTAACCAGTTACTTTAAATTCCTTACCTGGGGAGAAAGAAATTGGGGAGGCACTTGCGCCCGGATATTGGGGGAAGGATTTAGTGGCTGCACTGGTGTGTGCATGCCCCTCGATTGTGCTGTGCTGTTTCCAAACAAACCATGATTGCCACCCTATAAAATTAAAGCAGTAGTGAGAAGAATTCTTCAGAATAATGGGTATCTATGCTACTAGCTATTTATAAATAATGAGGCAAGTACTGACTTCAACAGAGTATTGTTTGAACTACTGAAATGTCTGCCCTAAATCAGTAGCGCTGCACCTGCATGAAGACCGCCGTACTACATTTTCAAGATGCAGGCTCTTTCTCTTCTACATTGAAGAGTCATGTTCGTGTATTTCAAAGCACATGACTAAGTTTGTGTTTTGTATTTCGCATGTAACATGTTAGGAAACAGAAACCAAGTACAAAGAACAAGCTCAAAAAACATTCCACTAGCTTAAAAGTATGGGAAGACTGTCAATGAGAATTTTTGGCCACTGTTTCAGAAAAGTGAGGTATTTTATCACACTAGGCTGTCATCACTCAAGTCTGTTACTTTCGCTGAGGGCTTTCCACTAACAAATCAAAACTCAGCATTGTCATGAAAAATTTCCCTGTGATGTGAAATATTCAGCATTCTGGATTGAGAATTTTTTGTTTTCCTATTTTTCCCTCTTATTAAAGAATAAGGTGAAGAGTAGGCAAACTCTCAAATAAGAAAAAAAAACCTCTCCTAGTGATTTTTTTCCTTAAGTAGAAAGAACACTTGCTGTTTCTTTAGATTTTTTTAATGAGAACAGTTTCGTCTTTTTAAAGGAACTTCTGTAGCAGTAAATCCTACTGTACAGAAAGACCAAGAGAACTTGTGATTATGTTCCATTATTTCAGACTCCGAGCACTTTTTCTAACATCTTTCAACAAAAAGCCACAGGAGATGTTATGGACAGTCTCATTCATGTGCAGCTGTGCATGTTGTTTCTAAAAACAGAAGCCAACACACTTCTCTCCTGTACTCTGAAAGTCCTTACATGCCATGATCCTGTCCTTTCTTCTCCAAGACCTTCAGCAACTCTCCTTCTCCACTGTATACAAGAATATACAAGAATCCCTTGATTCATACCTGCTTCTGTCATACACTATGGCTTCTGAACAGTATTTTTTAAACCCTCAGCCATCGTTCTGTTCTCTCTCCATACCAACATCACTGTATCCAATGTAAGTTCATCTTTCTTCAAACTGAAGTCTTGGAGGTCTTCTCCAAAACCCTTCCTTCCCCCGTATGTCAGAATTTCATAAGTTTTGCCCCCCTTCAGCTGGAATGCTGTGCATTCTCCACTATCCTTTGTGCCAAAACACAAGTCTCTCATTCTAATTCTGTACTGTACACTGTGGATCGCCTCATCCACCTGCACTGTATCTTCTCAATACATCTCCTCTTTCAGAAGCAGCTCAGCATGCCGTACTGAGCGTGCAGCAGGAGGACAGACAAAAAAGAAAAAAAATCCCAAGAGACAGAGAAGCCTGTATTCTGGAAAAATCTCACTGGGATCAACTGCGCATCAAATTTTTTGAGAAGCTTGGAGTGCTGCTACACTTTCAGCTTTCTCTAAAGCTCAGTGGAGCTCCAGACACCGAATTTGAGAACATGTCTACAAATTCTGGATTTAATCTGATGTTCAACACTGCATCACATAGAAACAGAGAGACAACACACAGAAACACCATCATGTCAGGCACATGACTATATAAGCTAGTCCAGTTGTAATACTCAGTTCTATTCTTTATTTCCTAGCATTCCTGCAATGTTTTCTCCTTGTACAATGCAAAACACAGTATCAAGGAATTGTCCCAACTATAATCAACCACTCCATTTCTTCCCTGCCATTTCTCCACGCACAGAACAAAACCACTGCTACTTCAATCATTTTTAAACGCTGCTAAAATCAGTCCTTTCTATGCTCTGCAGGGAAGGGAGGAAGGAACAGGCACTATGCAAAAGGACTGCAACATTTTAAAAGAAAATTTCTACACATGAGGTTATTGGGCAATCTGGAAAAATTCAGTGTGGGAGGCTGGTGGGGCAAATCAACAGCCTCTAAATAGATTTTAAAACATCAACACACAGTTCTTCACTAACTAACTTCACGACTTCTGAAAAATAAATCTGTCTGCTGCTGCACTGTGATTCAGTAAGTAAGAGGCCAACAAAACCAGAAAGAACACATTTTGATGACAGGAACCAAAGTGGGTGGTTTGATATAACTGAAATTTGTTATTTGTTTATTTGGTAGGAAAACAAGTGCAAGCAACCAACTAACCAGGATTAAGCCCAGGTTGCAGCCATATTAACAACGCATCTTATAAGGTGGCCTGCTTACTTGTCTAGCAGCGTAGTTTTGGGGACTGAGCCCTGAGCCGATTGCTCCAAGGCCGACGTTGGATAGTGTGGAACCAGAGGGAGACAGCTTGTAGCTGGGAGAAGGGGAGAAGGGAGAGCAGGGAGCCTCATCCCCAAGGCACCCATCTTGATTGGAGAAAGGCAAAGTCAGCTGAAGCCAACAGCAGGAGTTGGTTAGTGAAGCAACAGAATGCAAGAGGAGAAAAAGAGGGACGGTAAGTGACTAGGAAGAAGCAAAGTTAATTTGTAATAGCAATTACATGGACAAAAGTTCAGACTCAAACGACCACTTAACAATCACAATTCTGGTCCAAGGAGATGATCAATAAATCCCTAGAAGTTTTCTTCCAAGAAAAACATTTTGAGATGTCTGTTGCACTAATGGCTGCTACCACTACGGAAACAAACACATCTTCAGTTAACTCCCAATATTAGCATATACCTATGAACATAAACTGTTTGGAAAGCGTAAGGTTTGCTAGTGGTATTTATTAAATGGGCCACCAGAGGGAGTTGACAAAACTGTTTTTGGCCTGTTATACCAAAATGGAGGAGTTTAAAAAAAAAAAAACAAAAAACTCAGACATTAACACACCTACAGAATTTTTACATATTTTTTCCCACTTTACATATTATAAAATATATTTTAAAAAACACAACAACAAACATTCTGAATCTATTGGACAATCTCCAATTCATAATGTGAAACAATTAGTATTTGGTAACAACAGTGAAAGCTTCTACTTAAAACGGGCAAGAATATGAAAGAAACACTAACGTAACATACAACAGATGTCACAGAGAAACAGATGTCATACAGAAGCTCACAGCACACAGACATACAGAAAAAAGGCTTGCAGAATTTAGAAGGGTTGTTTCCAATGCATCACAGATATCAAAGCAGAAAAAAACGTGGAAGACTGTGATTACTTATGTTTACTTAGATCTAAAACCAATCTTTTTACAGTAGATGACTGCAGTCAGTAACCAAAAGAATCACTGTGATGAAACCTGTAATGAATTTCATTACTACCAGTAATTTACCCTTCCAAGAAAAACAAAAGAATTCCTTCCTGATCATTTAAAAAAAAAAAAAAAAAAAAAAAAAAGTCTATTCTAAAATAAAAAGCATTTTTCTACCTAGATAATTTAGCTTGTTTGTACATACCTGACTCCTCTGTTTTATAAACACATCCATTCTACAAACATAACTCCCTCACACCTTTCATTGTTGAGTTCATCCATGGTGACCGGATCTTTAGCGCTTCCAGAGGAGTAGGATTAAAACTATTACCTCAAATACTGATTTTAATTTATCTAAAGATATTTCTCTCACCTTCTCAAAATAAGGCCCACTATCTGTGGTTCCCATGTCTTTGGAATTAGGCGGACGGAACCCAGATCGATCCTTTCTCATTATGTCATTAAAATCCCCGAGATTCATGGCTCGTTTATCTACCTCGAACTTCTTATCTGGGAGACCACCTGCAGAAAAGAACAAAGAAAGCGTAATTAGTGCCAATCATATCCAATGCCTTGCATAACATCAGGTTCACAGCCAAAGAAAAAGTCTGTAAGATCAGATTTGTCTTATTTACATCTTGTATAAATCAGATTTATCTTCTAATTCAGTACAGCAAACAGTTCTCACCAAAGGATGCTGAAAAAATAAAGGAGGAAGTTTTATTTTAAGACTGAACAAACCAATTCAGGGAAGTATGAATAATTTGGTCAAAATTCTCCTGCAGTAATGTGAACTCAAACCTTGAACAACAACAATCTACTGGTCTACCATAACTTCCCTGCACCAAGTAATCAATCTCTCTCAGCCTGTAGCAATTACACAACCTGAAAGAGACGCTTTTCAAACAACTTCAAGTCTCCTGACATTGTTTACTGAGTAATGCAGTGAAGCATGAGAAAGAGATTTTAATAACAGATGAGGAAACTACCACTCGCAGTGGACAAGACATCTTTCTTTACAAGTATATCATCAGCCAAGTTGTGACCAAAGGAAGTTGCTGCCTTACATGCAACGCGGTCAAAGAACAATTCTTTCTGTCATACTTGGCACTTGGATCAGATGAGCAGTGTTATGCTGAAGTAAATGGAAAACACATTAATTTCAAAATCTAAGCTAAGTGGTAGAACCAAGCTTTATTTGTATTTTCGGTTTTAAATAATTGTGTTTAGTAGAACAGATGGCCTTTACAAGAATAGTTCAAAAAGCCTGTCACCATATTTAGCCAAAACTTCTGACTTTTATTAAAGGAACTTGGTGATGGACACGTTACCCTACCACTGACAAACGCTGAAGTCTTTAATATACACAGCAGACAATTAATGAATGTAAAATCCTGGAAATACTTACCTTCTCAAAAAAGATTCTCAAAGGCAGTATCTCCTGTTAATGTCCTATTGCACACTGTTAATACTTATAGGTCTCCTACTGCCAAGGACCTATGAAATCAACCACTAATTACATGGGTTTTTGTTTTCAGTACAGCCTTGAGAGTTGATCCAGCTTCATCTTCTCAGATGACTTCAACATCATTTATCACAAGAACAGTGACCTATCACCTCTGCAATTAGCAAGAACACTTAGGCACAAGCAAATATCACCTACATAAAGAACTGTCGAACAGGTTAAATGTTTTATCATCTTTGTAAAAGAAGACACTTCAGCAGATTTTTTCTCCTCACTGCTAACAGCTCTAAGAGACACTGTGAGAACCAGAAGATGAAACAAGAGCTTGAAAGATCAATTTCCATGCCTGATGAAGAAAAGAAGGTATTAAGAATACCTTTCTCACCACATGCACTCAGCATAAAGGAAAAAAAAATCCATAAGTATATACATACAAGTATCAATATGGTAAAAAAAAAAAAAGTACAACCAGTGTGGCAAAAGTAATACTGAAAAAAAAAAAACACGTTTGCAATATGTTTTCTAATTGACCACAAAAACTAAAACATCAGAAAGACACTGGTTTTATATTTTTGCCATTAAGTCACAATATCCATGACTACTCAGCAGCCATATTGAATTGTTACACTCTGGTTACAGCTTTGTTACGTATCTACAGTTGTATACAGTATGAACTGCATTTGAACCAAGAGTAATGGAAATGAATTTCCCAGTTTTTACAGATGAGTTGAGAATTTCATGATCTACAGAGGTTGCTTCTAATATACTAAAGAAAGAAGACAAAAGTGGCTGTCAAACAGAATGAGAAGTCAAAATACTAAGTGGTCCTGACAAGCTACTTACTGTAGTATCAAACGTCACATCTCAGGACTTTTGTCAGTAGATAAAAGCTGCATCCTATTTCCTATTTCCAAAGTTCAACAAGCTGCCTATTGAAGAGATCTGATAACAAACAAACAGGCAAGTAAATCTGCCTCAGGCATTCCACTGATCCATTTCTTTTCTCTCTTGGACAGTACAGTACCTTGCAACCAAAGCAACATATTTTTCAAACAAGACTGAGACCCACATAGTAAGAATTACTATGGCAATTACTATGACAACTGGACCTATTTTAAGAGGCGTGATGATCAGAGCCAAGTTACTCTGTGCATACAAAAGCCTACGCTTCCTTTGATACACGTGGTCTCCAAGCGCAGACTTAATGGAGTTCAATGCATATTTATCCACGAACTGGGAAAATACTGAGCAGGAGCTATCTGGCTACTAAAGCTTGGCATGTTGTAAACATGACCAAAATCCAGTTGAAGAACAAGACTACTTGATAACAAAGTCCAGCCTCTGAGGTTTAGATGTAATTATAGGCTGAGCAAACAGCTTATACTGTTCACAAGCAACATAAGCAAAAAAGATCAGAACTTCCAAGCAGAGAATAAAGTAACACAAAAGCTGTAGAAAAGTCTCAGTTACATTCTTATTCTTTGAAATAGAATACAAACTATAACATACACATGTATCTAGGATCAGAGATGTTGCCATTAACGGACATGTTAAAGAACAGATGTGCAACACATCAAGATAATGCAACCTTTCTGCAGCATTCTCACAGAATATTCTGAGTGTCTAACGCTCTTCCTCACAAGGTCTGATAGCTTTAAGATCCTCGAGAGCAGAAAGTTTCCAGGATCCAAATTAATTTGGAGACAAGGAATAAAAAGAACTATAATCAGCGTAAGTCAGGCTACTTAGAGAAATGTGACACAAGCAGAGTCTGAATGCAGAGGCCAAAGAGGATAGAAAAAAAGGTCTGCTATTTTCCCCATAACTATAAATTACTATAAAAAGATAAGGAGTCCTTAATTGTTAACAGGAAGAAAGAATTTGTGGAAAAAGGAACTTTCCTTTCATCTTCTATACGGTGTGATGCAGCAGAAAAACATCTCTTTTAAGAAAGCAGTATTCTTTAAGCCAAGAGATACTGAAAATCTTCAGATTGCATTAAATTACTAAAACTGGAGCTGATACCAAACGTACGATTATTGCAAATTATTGCAAACTTCACTACTAATGAAGATTAAAGCATGATCCAAACGATCAATCTTTTTTGGTTGAGAAAAATCCCAATTCCATTACAAGATGCGATGCCTACAGCTGTGGCCGATGCTGTTGACAGCTCTGGTGCAAAGAGGGCCAGCATCAGACCAGATGCCTTCCCACTGCCACTGATCCACATATACAAAAATTAAACTACTTCATACATTTGACTTTAACTGGACGAGGTCTGTCTTTGCAAGCAAGGACGTAAGGCAACCTTCCTGCTTCTGTAGATTCTGTAGACTGAACACAGGAAGGAGACCTTCTTCCTGTTTCTAAGTACCTAAGACTGTGCTGTTTATGTTTTTATCTTTACTGAGTCTCCAAAGGACTCAATAAAAAAGAAAAAAAGAAACTCTAAAATTGGATCATTTCTTTTAATATATGCTCTAAGGATCTTGCAGGGAAACAGCTCAAACGGCACAAGAGTTCAGAAACGTGTGGTATTTCTACCACAATACAATGTCAGCGACTATTCAGAAACAATCTGAAAAAAAACAAAATGTAAAAGCAAACTTGATTTCGAGAACAAAAAAATTCTGACAGTTTACTTTGCAGACAGTCTGCCAAAGAAAAAAGTCGTGGCAAATTCCAAGGTGATTAAATAGGATTAGGTAATACAGTTAATCCAAGTGGTCAAATTCAACTTCTCATTTAGGTTCATGCTTTCCCCTTGCTCCACTCCACTTAAGCAGCGCAGGATTTGCGGTGAGGTTATCTATAGGGAAAAATCTGGTTCTACTGAGCAAATAATTCATAATAACCTGAGGCAAGCAACTGAAGAAATCACCACAGATAGTCTCAACTTGCAGCACCTCCAGGGACCTAAGCTAATTGGAACGTCCTACTGTCAAGAGCAACAGGAAAGAAAGACCCTCACTTTCTTGACATTGACCATGAACATGAACTGCATAAATCAATACAGTCTCTTAGGATGCCCCTTCCCCAGGTTACAGTTGTGTTCTATACTGGTATACATCCCAACTTTGCATTCTAGCACTGGCTGTGTAAGTATTCAAAGCTTGCAGCGAAGATATCAGATGGCATCTATCACCATGTCCCTCTCTCATGGGGAGTGCTAAAAAGTAAGGATCAAACCTTTCCAAAGGAAAGCATATCATCTACATGAAAATACTACATGTGGTCTCATATTTCAATTAAATTAAATCATACATACCTACAGACAAGTCCATCTTATTGCCCGGAATGTCCTCAGTTTGACTCTGGAAGAAAAAAGAAAGTCAGTTCTGACTTCTTTGAAATGCTGAGGGATTTTTCTGAAAGGAGCCCTTGATGGTTAAAGGTGTAATGAAGGAAAAACATGTTTGTGCCAACTGCAGTTCCATTCTAAACTATAATTTAGCACACAAAAACTCCTGATTTCAGTTTGGGCACACCTCATCCCAACCCCTCAGCTCTGTATGTGGCGAGTTTACAGAAATGAAACCAGACACACAACACAAGAAACAGACAGAGAAAGATGGACAGACAGCTGCTCTGTGAAATGAACCTCTGTCCTCATGTTCCAGTGGTCAAGGGAAGAAACACTGAAAATAGCGGCCAAAATGATAGCTCATCCTCATGACCCGTCCAGTCATCCAATCTTGAAATGCGCTGCCAAGTTACTCTTCAGTTGGCAGTCTGGGACAGTGTGTTCCCATAGCTTTCAGAAGCATCTACGGTCCAGCAGACTCAGTTTGAGCCTTGCAGCCAAAAGTTTGTACAAACTAATCCTCGCCCTGTTAGTGACAGTTTGCGCAGCCCTGGCTTCTCACACAGTCTCTACATTATGATCTTTTGCTAGCAAGTATTATTGCTCCTGCATCAGAGTATTACAGGTGGTGCAACAGTTGGTAAAATATTTGACACAGGGACCACATCAGAAGTTCCTCAGCATTTCTGTGTGTCGGTATTTTTATAATATACTGTTTTGCAGATTGGTCTTTTCTCTCCATGACATCCCTCACCTTTCTAATTCATCCTTAAATACCATTTAATATTGAGCTCTTTCTGTCCTAAAAAAAGACCCTGCTGCACATTACTTAGTAAAAATAATTAAGACACAGCGTTGCAACTCTGCTTCTCTGGGAAATGACTGAGCTTCAGAAACCTGAAGAGTCCTGGAAAATCATAGACGTCTGATGATATAACCATGAGCTGAGGCCTCTATCTGGAGTGTTCTGAACAGCACTTTATGAAAAGCCACCAGTTACAACTGTCATAAAGCAGCTTTAAAGTGTGTAAGTTTGTGGGTGCTTTTTTTATTATTTTATTTTTAAGGAACCATTCTTACTAGCAAGAAGTTCTGGATACCCAGCTACTACTGATATTAGAGCAACATGCCTACAAAGCAAATGCAGGGTAAAAAGCAACACACTTGAAAGTGAGCCATCATCTCACCGATTTAAAACTTACAGCTTTTTTTAAAAATTATGTATTAAATTCATAAAAATTCACTTACTAGCAAGCCCATATTTGAAAACTGTTTGGATATGGGGTTCATCCATGAATCACTATTTCCTCCTTTTAATGAGCACTAAAAAGAGAAAAAAAAAAACAGACATTTTTAAACATCTTTTCCATTCCTTAAATTCTGTTTTATCCCTGCGATGCGAAGTGTTGAATGAAAATCCTAATATCTGAGAAATTTATCTCTGTAACAAACAGCTTTACATTTTTTGCGCAGCTGGAAATGTTTACGGAACACTTTTTCTTTTTCCTTATAGAATTGCACACTTCCAGGTATACTGAAGCAGATGAATACTTGCTGTTTAATACATTCTTTAATCCATCACAAAGATCTTTCCTTGGCTTTCTTCCCATCACTATGGGCTCTCTTTCATGGGCACTGTGCTGACCTGGCCTTACTGCAACATGCAGATAATCAAAGTCAAAACTGAATCAGTCAGAAATCAAATTGATTTTAAAAAACAAACAAAAACCAAAAAACCTGCACAGTTCCTTTGGAGGTTAAAAAAAACAACAACCGTTAAGTGAGAAAAAAATTCATGAGAATAGTTATTCCAAAATAGGAATTGTAAAACCCCAAACCATCCCACAAGAGTATTTCCTCGTCCTTGGAAATTGCTTTGCTCTCACCTTTTAAGCCTGCCCTGAATATCTGATTAGAAGCAGAGAAAGCTCAGTCCCTCTAATATTAATACAACATCAAATGTTACTGTTACAGAGAACTTTAACATGTATACAAGCCTTAGAAAGCAATTCATTTAGGACTGTAGCCGAGATCCTTGTCAAGGCTGAAATTTAACAACAAACACAAGTCAGACCCAAATCCAAGCAGAAACTGGAGCCATGTAGAAACTGGAGGGCATGTGCCAAAGGGCCTGTGGATTCTGAACTCCAGCAGGCTATGCAAGCAGAACAGCAGCAGTTTAACAGATGTGCCAAGAACAGATGAGCAACAGTCCTGAGATACTAACCGCTCAGTTTCATTTAGCAATGGCTCTGCAGCCTTCATAGCAAGAGAATATGACACTTTTTGGCAGACCTATTAGTCACAACAGGTGTAACACATTAGAACAAATCCAAAAACCTCGTATTTTTAATGCTGCTCTACCAGGCACCTTTCTAGCTGAATTCTGTATGATACCTCTTAAAAGAATAATTATTAGAAATGCTCTAACACATCAGTCACACTGCTTTCAGACAACACTGTAGTTATGAATCATTCGAGTGTTTTACCTTTATCTGTGTTTTCTTTCCTCCTTGCCCCCAGCTTGTTGAGTTGTGGGAGGAACTGCTTCCCTGAGAGCCTGCTGTGTTCCAGACTCCTCCCTCCTCCTCCTCTTCCCAGCTGGAATGACGCGTGCCTGTTACTGGCCCATCACTCTCTCCCCAGCCATCTTGCATAGATTTAGAACCTTGAGAAGAAGAAAGAGAAGCTCAAAAACAAGCCCACAATACCATGCAGCAGGTGACTAGATGCTGCATTAGCTGAAAATGTCAGAACTGCAAAAAGTGAAAAACAAAAAGTGTATTCGCTCCAACAGCAGTAAAAACTTGTGTATGGACTCCACAATCCAAGAGATCTGGTGGCATGTTAGTATGTCTTATTTTGCAAGAATTCTCAAGCAACATCAAATCCTTAGAAGAAATAATGATCAACACAAACTTCTCTCTTGCAACTACTGCTGCATTTGGATTCTTTAAAAGTCAACCGATCACTTTCTTATGTAAATGAAAGACTCCAAAGACACTTAAGAAAAAAAATCCAAAGGGTGCTGAGGACTCTGACTCCTGATTTGTGAATAATTTCCTGCCTTCCTTTAAAACTGTACCACATATCCACCACGCTGAATCCTTTCACAGAACACAGAAATGAAGAACTTAAAAGAGCAACAACAAAGCAGAATCTGAAGGAAAGGACCTGACATTGTGCTCTGACATAAGCAACACCAAAACAAGTTTAATCCCTCAAAAATCTCTTTGATTCCCAGCCTTAACAGTAGCACTAAAAAGACTCATTAGCAGTACTGTTCAAACAGAGATATCATTACCAGAAAGTTGGGTTCCATCATACAAACTCATGCTAAGGGCTTTTTGTCCCTGTTGCCTCCTTTTGTTGTTACTCTCTAATAACAGCCGCCACGAAACTCAGAATTTTAAGTCTTCTAACAAGCCAATAAGAGCCCAAATCTTTTTCTTGTCCACTGCCCAACCACTTTCCTTCCTACTGCAACTTCTCCATCTGTGCATTTCTTCCCCAGGCACTCATCTCCTTTAGAAAGGAACTCTACCATCATCACCTTCTCTTCACTAATCCTTCAATTGTCTGGGTTTCGAGAGTGGAAATGAGGAATAAGAATGTAGCAGGAAATCTCAATATAAATAGCAGTCAGGAAATGTATTTAATCTATCAAGGGGAAATCTGCCTGTATCAGGCTGAAGATAAGTACAGCAGCTTTTCATGGCAACTTAAGAGCTACCTTAGATTTCACCACAGATAACAACTGAACTACTTCACAGGAAACTCAACCTTTCGACACACTTTTGTGTACCAAAACTCAGACCTGCTTAGGCACCACATTGGCCCAAGCATAAAAATCTGCCTTTTGATCCTTTAATCATGCTACTTACACAGAAAAAGCTACAGGCTTTAACTTACTTCCAGCCAGTGTTTAAATATAGTCCTATGATCCTGGTTTTAACTACATGACCAGAGAGAATTTTCTGCATTGACAGCTCTCAGGTCTGAGACACTTGAACATGAATCAGAACAGAAAGAAGCCTTCCTTGTCAGCAGAGCTCCTGCTTTATTTTTTTCACGTGCTGAGTGAGAAGGCACAATGACATATAGTAAGAAAATGAAGCTCTGAAGGTACCAACACAATTATGTTGTCACAAAAAAACCAAACAACTCCTGTCAGAGAATTCCTATGCAGTGCTGATCAAACTTTGTAATTTTAATTTTTTTTTAACAAGCAGGCAATGAACTAGGCTCAAGTTTCTGCACGTGCAACTTAAGGTCAGATGGAGCTACAGCACAGTACAATTGAAATGCTACATGCAGTTACACAAAGGTAGGTAAATGCAAAACCTCCAATCCTTAGCTAGCCAGATAAAGAATTCAAAATCCAAGTAAGTTTTCTCAAAATCCGCGTGCCTCTATTCATCAAATGCAAAACGGAGCTCACACCAACCACACTCAACAAATAACCAAAAGTACTTGGTTGCTGGACAACTGGATGTAATGACACCACAGGGCAAAAAAACCCATCAATCCCGTTTTATGCTTGGAGTATTTCAGGTCCTACACAAAACCCTTCTTTCCATGGAAAGCCATCACAGCATATGTGATATAATGGAGCAAATCAACATTTCAGAGACTTTAAACCACATGACTTATCATCATCGTTTAGTTTTTATATAAACCTATCACGATTGAAAAAACACATCAAAAACACAATCTATGAGACAGAATCATATGGACACTCACATGACTTCAGTTAAGCTGAAACCTTCACACCAACTGCACAGACTCCTACCACCGGAGTTAACAGTGCTGTGAATAAGGACTGCTCTTAGCCAGCACTGTAGAATAATGGGATATAATGCCAATGGCTTTCACAAGCAGCAGTGGCACAATTTCTGTCTTGACCTTACCTATGCAAAGTTAAGAACAGAATATTCTCTGAATGTACAACTGAGCACTCTCCCAAGTGGTAACTTTTACTCTGCCTCACGTTTCTTTACTTCAAGCAGCTTTCCTACGCTAAGCTCTACGCTGTTTGGTTGCATGATTCTCTCCTGTCCTACCTCTTCTTCATAATACATACAGGACACCTATTTTCACAACCTTTTCTGCTCATTTAGTTCTCTTGGGGTTGGTTGGGTTTTTTTTGGTCACACCTCACCTCCCACTTCCTTCTTTGGCTCTCAACTGTAATTTTCTTGTCCAGCTGATGCTAGTCTTTATTTCCTCTCTTTACTTTCAACCATAAATTACACCTTTGCAGGCTTTTTGCCAAATTTCCTTTTCCAGCTTACCCAAGATACGAAATATCTCCCCTTAGTCCACTGAATAATGTCGTTTTCTCCTTTGTTCTGTCTGGGTGCCAATTAGAAAGGACTTGATAGAGCATTCACAGTACACAGGAGAACGAAGATCCCAGTTCTTAATGCTGGTGACATATTTTAACAGCCAACACAGGGAAAACCCCCTGTATTTTGCTCTTCCTGAGGCAGAAACAGCTTATATACAAAGCACATAAACATATGCTGTAGCTTTTTGGTTATGTCACCATATGCAGACCAGCTAAGACAAGCAAGTGACTATTTGTAGTCTTGGAAGACTATTTTGAACATTAAAAAATCTGTGGATTTTTAAATGGATTCTTAATACCTCAGAGGCTCTTATTTTGGCTACATTTAAGTGCCTTTTCACAAAGGAAGGAAGATGATCCATCCAGAAAAATTCTAGCATCCTGAAAAGAGCCAAATTTGTCTGATAGGTACAAGAAGCACCACGGCCACCCAATAAAGGTTTCAGTAGATGTTACTGGAATTTTCCAGTTTTGTTTCATAAATAGCCTAATTGTTTGAGTGTGGGTAAGAGCAAATGACAGAACAGCAAACAATCCTTACACAGCATTTCACCCCAGACAATCACATGCTGTAAGAGTAACTTGTCACTGCAAAATCTTACCACTGGTATAACCACTGAAGTTCAGAAACAGTGAGTATTATCAGTATTTCCTAATGGAACCTTAATAACCAAAAGTCACAGTCTTTGGCTATAACACTGCTATGCTGTATCAGAGGGAGATTGCTTTGTTTGTCCCATTTTCCTTAAGAGCAGCGAAACAGAAGTTCTACCAACAGTTTACATCAGGAATAACTTCCATACAAATCAAACTTGATACAGTAGGATTCTAACTTCAATGTAATTTTTTTTTAAAAAGATCTCATTCATGGAGAAGCATAGCTGCAGGCAGGTAATATCTGGAAATATTCAGCCATTTAGGTTAGGCCACAAGGGGAAGGTCGATTTATGAGTTTTTCACATTCATGCAGCAAGAAAGTCCATTCAAAGGCACTTCACACACCTCTACTGTGAAATGTTTCTATAAACTGCACATTCCTTTTCCTGATGTGATCAGAAAAGGTAATTTACCACGTAAAGAGTTTGTACAGTGTGCAGACAGAGAAAAGATGACGTGAGAACAAGAACTGTTTCCTTGCTCAGATGCTCTAGTGCTTCAACACTTGCACAAATCAAAGCTGTCCGTTTAAGCACCTAGGTGAAGAACGTCTCCGTTACCTTAAAGGTAAGTATCCAGTCATTGGTAAGCACTTAATCACTCATCCACCAATATCTTACATTACATTCAGCATTGCTTCTAGGCCTCAGATAACAATTCCTCCATGGGTGACCTATATCAAAAAGCCAAACGCTAGAAGTCTCCAGGACCACTGCAAATGAACTAGGATCTGTCCTATACTCACTAGATTTCATGGCATTCGGGGCGTTGGAAGGTGCATTCCCCCAGCCTGTTGTCGATGCTCCTGTATCATCTACTTCACCCCACCCGGGACTGGTTTCATTTGGCTCACCCCAGGCGGACGTACCATTATCTGGAGCAGGCGGAGTGCTTTTGCTCCAGACTGCACAAAGGAGAAAGAGTTTTCATTACAGACCGTTTAGACAACGAACTATTTACTGCAGTGCAGCACCATGTCATTATTCTACTGCATTACGTCTGCTGAAGACTCTGAGGTCTCAATAGCTTGGGTGAAACAGAATCAAAAACTGTTCGTATCAACTGTTCATGGTGGGCTCTGAGCTTCAGGTATGAAAAAAAAAGAACATAAGGATGAATAATATTCTTCTCTCAGGTTAAATATGAACCTAACCCTATTTTGTCTTCTGGTGAACTTCTTTTATTGAAAGCACCAGACCATCTGGGGTTTTCATATACTGAAGAACAACTAAGAACATAACAGTACACCTCACTTATTTCCACGCTATGTAGGATTGATTTCTTGATTATTTTTTTTTTGTAATTATTATTTCAAAGAAGAAAATACTTCGCTAAATATTCTTCATCATACAGTAGAACCAAATTGAGCTAAGAAACTAAACCACATGCTCATGCAGTGTCAACTGCTATTAACCATGTTTCAAAGCAAACAGTTTTTGACTCAAAACAAATACAGAATTTTTCCCTGTTTCTCTAGTAATTAAATAAAAGTTCTGTAAGAATTCAACCCTTCCCAGATAGAATACTTGCCAGCTAACACTTTTTTTTTTTTTTTTTTTACTGGCAAGCTGACCAGTCTTCAGATCAAAGTTAAGGCACAATAAGCAAAGGACTATTTGATTCAAATTAATGACACTTGAATTCAGGACCAAACATGCAAGTAAGAAATGGCTTTTCATTACGAAATAATGCTATTAGCTATAGGCTACAAGTGTACCTCTTACGCAGAAGGGTTACGATCATAGAAATTTGCTGAAGAAAGGAATGAGTACCTGATGCTTGTGATTTGCTAGTCATTGGAGTAGGCAGGCTCTGTTCCCGTGGGGCCTGTCCTCCTTGTGAGTTCTTGTCCCACAGGTTCACATTCTTGTAGTTATAACTGCTAGGATCTCCCCACGCTGAAGTGCCATCATCAATATCCATTTTCCGACTGATTGACTGTGGAGAAGGTTCTTCCCAGCCACTAGGCTCCTCGTCTTTGGGGGCAGCTGGCTGTGGTCCGCTGTTCCAGTTTGGGTTCGGAGGTCGCCCATTACTTGGAGTTTGTGGCGGTGGACCCCAGGAACCAGAAGTCTCCTGCTGCTGCTGCTGTTGTTGCTGCTGCTGCTTGTTCCAGGAGTTGGGCTGTCGACCCGTCTCGTTCCACGTTGAATTTCTTTTACAATCGTCCCAACCACCCTTTGAAGCAGAGCCTGTATTTGCACCATTACCCCAAGTTCCAATCTCATTTTGCCCACCTTCACCCCAACCAGATGCTGGCTTATTTCCTGCACTTTCCCAGTTGCTGTTTTTAGCTTGGTCAACTTCCTCTCCCCAACCGTTCTTTCCAGAAGACCATCCTTGATTAGGCTGCCGTCCACCCCACCCCTGATCCTTACTAGAGCTGTCATTCCAAGAAGATGATGATTTCTCTTCTTGTCTTCCCCCTCCCCAATTAGATGAATTGGGGTTCTTATAGTCATTCCATCCTCCAGTATTTTTGGGGTCCTTCCACTCTGTTGGGGTTGAGAGCTCACCCCATCCAGACTTGATTTGATTGCTTTGGCTGGGTACATCGCCCCAGCCCCCTGAGTTCTTTGTCTGTGTGGCAGAGCTCTCCCACCCCTCAGTTCCTTTGTCAGACTTCCCCTCAGGCCGTGGCATCTCTTCAATATCCCATACGGTATCTTGCTTAATTTGTGTTTGGCCCCAGCCAGTGTTTGAAAGCACTCGGGGGTCCAAATCAGTCCTGCTCAGCAAAGTCTGCAAGACTGCCTGGCAATCAGGATGTGTAGGCCTATATGATCGGCGTCCAGAATTGTGACTGTCACTACTTCCTGCTTTGTGGTTGCTTCCAGTGCTTTGACCTCCAACCTCACTTCCTGCAGAGCTGGAAGATCTTCCCCAACAGGGAGCCTGGGAATTGCCTTGGTTTTCAGGAAGAGGGTGGCCTTTTTGATTGTCCCATGCTCCAGTGCTAGAATTTGGTTGGTTTGGACCACTCCATTCTCCAATCTTCAGTTCATCAGACCCAGACAGCTGTTTCCATTCTCCCTGAGAGACCCCAGATGTTAATTTGTTCCCTTCACCCCATTTGCTTTCATTTGCATGCTGAGGGCCAAAGTTCCAAGACCCACCACCCGTAGACCGGTTATTGTTATCCCAAGAATCGCTTCTTGACCCATTAGATTTTTGAACAGAAGCTCCTTTCCAGGAGTCCTCCCTATCCTTTCCATTGTTCCCATGGTTTCCAGAATTGCTCTGTCCAGAGACTGTGTCAGTTCCAGAAGACCCCCTAGCTGTACCCCAAGACCCAACACTCCCAGTCTTTCTTTCTCCAGTGCTTTGTGAAGGGGTGTCAGTGCTCCTGGAAGGGTTCCCCAAGCCCATTTCAAAGGGCATTCCCTTATTCTCCATAGGGTTTGGTGAACTTAAGTTCAAGGAGTTAGTGTTTCCGTTTTTTGGTCCATCAGTGTTATGAATTTGAGCCTGTTCTCTGCCAGAGACAAAGTTAACACCCGCATTTTCCATCTTTGACTGCTGTTCCCTAGAGGTCTGACCTACTGTGCTAATCTGTGCATTGGAGCTACCACTATCAGATTCCGAAGTCCCTTTCCTAGAATTGCCCTCTTGGACCAGTGCTGGCCAAGCAGACGGGTTGCTATTTGGGTTAAAGTTGCTGAAGCCAGAACCAGAACCAATTCTATCTTGTCCAGTCAAGTTCCTCCAATTACTTAGTCCATTGTTACTCTCGGCAGCAGGGTTGGAAGATTGAACAGATTTAGCCTTGGGATCAGATTTCCAGGCCCCAAGATTACATTCATTTCCAGCGCTTCCAGACTGGCACTGGCTTCCTTTTCCTTTGTTACTAGTGGTGCTTCCTGGCAGAGTGTTCTTCTCCAAGCCAGGGTTCGAGGCACTGTTGTTATCGGTGGTGTTTTCGGAAGAAGACTCAGCATCTTTGCTGGCGATACAAGGCCACTCTTCCATGTCAGACCCGTCTACAATCACCTTGTCCCAGATGTGAGTTGGGTTGGCGTTGGTGCCGCTGTTGGAGGAGGCTCCAGGACCCCAAGTGGAATTTGCATAATTTGAAGCAGCAGCACCTCCAATTGTTGAATCTAAAAAGAAAAAAAAAGCATAAAAAAGACCCCAAAAGGCCATTAATATTCAATACTCTCTACAAACACTGAACATCACGTTTTTGACACCACTGACTATCGATTCGATTAATACATTGATCCTATTCTCATGCACATGTCACAAAGTTGCTTAGGAAGAACAAGAAGCTAGAAAACACCATTAAAAATGCATTTCAAGAAATTCCCCAGAAGCAGTTTGCGGGCATCTGAATTACGGTTAAGTCTCTCTGTGTCTTACAGACCAGATGATTCAAGTTCAACACAACGACTGCAACTCACTAAATGAACCTGTATGGTCACTACTGGCACTAGTTGTAGACTTCTCAAAAACAGATGAAATCGTACTATGCGCAGAACAAGAATATATATGTGCACACACTTTTATGCATGCATGTTTGTATAGTCAAGTAGGAGACTACATGATGGAGTTCAAGAAGCGTACAGTCTGATTTTTGGGTGATCCCACGTGGAGCCAGGAGTTGGACTCAGAGGTCCTTATGGGTCACTTCCAACTAAGGATACTCTATGATTCTGTGACCGATTCAACAAAGCAACCAGTATTTCTGACAGACAGAAAGGTAAAAGATGGAAAACATAAAAGGAATATAAAGCTGAAGAAGTATATCCTTTAGCTTCAGATACATCTTTTTTTTAAGTTGATTTTGCTAGCAGAAGTTTCTTTACACCCTTACAAAACAAAGAGTTTTCTTTCCCAAAGCTATGCTGAAAGGAGTAAACCAAGACAAATTATAATTTCTCTGTAGTAGCATGCAAGCTGTACTGAGCTTAATTATTCCACATTTCTATCACTCTACCACATAAATCAGTTTGTGGTTTTGTGAGAAACTGAATCAATCTCTCCACCGCTAGACAAAAGCTAACAAGATATCAAACATTTCCTCCTCTCTTTTAACTGATCTACTCCAAATTTGCCAAGTCTCACCTCTCATTTGTGACAGTTCCAACAGCCCTTTAATTAAGTCAACTGTATTCACGAACTCAACAGCACACTGTCCACTTCCTGATATGCTAGCTTTTGCTAACACTGCATTGTATAGGGCAACCTCCAAGTCCAATAACTCTTAAGAGTCAGTGAAAGAAAATGACAGGAGAAATGACAAGGAAAAGGACCACAACGTCAAGGTATTTGTATACAGTTTTAAAGCACACAAATTAATAGTGCCACAATGAAGCCTATGTCAATGCTAACAGCATAATGTTTGCATACGTACAGACAGTCCTCTCATCAATTTAAGAAGTCAGGCAAGGTTTTCGCTTTCACCCAAAGTTACCTTTGCTCATCTAAATAATTTCATTTCATTTCTACTTCTATGTGCTTCTCTATATAGCGCCATTTACTTTTCTACACATCCGTAATACAGAAGAACTTGAAACTGCCCACAAATTTTCATGAAGAGTGAACACTCCCCGTTCTACAAACTCATGCTGAACGCTAATAAAGTTACAATGACTTATAAAAACAGTTGATTTTTTAAAGTACATGTGTTATGTACTCAATAGTGAAGACCAACATTTCTGATTACTATTAGTAATAACGAAAGCTTTCAAATTTGATGAACTGAAGTCTGTCTTCATCCATTAACCCTAGGCCACCAAAATCCAACAAATCATGCAGTTCCCATGCTCACCCTGTTCCTTCTGTTATTTTAATGTCAATTGCAAACTTAAGAAGGACAAGGAAGTGCGACTCCATCCTTTTAGTACAGTGAGTAACCTCACCCTTCCCTCCTCTTTTTTTTTTTCCAATTAAAATCATTTACTTTTAATGATGAAACTGAAATAAGTGAAAGTACTGAAATGGAGTCCAGAAACAAAGTGAAAGATTCCGTTTCGGTGTGAGAGACCATCTGGTGATTCCTGGAGGATATTATGATGACTGAAAGATGTTCACCAATAGAATTTAAGCTTTGTTTTCAAAAAATGTCTTGCACGTTCTGAAGGTGACTCCTAGTAGAAAAACGATATACAACCCTCTACCTGACAGCACTGCTACAAGACAGTAGTAAGCTTGGTAAACAGAAGTCATCTTTCAGGGGATTAGGGTTTTGTCATCTTACACTGCATTCCAATTCTGGCAGGCAAACATACACGTGAACAAGGATTAGGTCTTGACCTTCTATATTAATAATTGCTCTTGCTGTAGTTGTTCAGCTCTGTTTGTTTTCCCTTGTTTTCTATAGAAGCTGCACTGCTACAGGACAGCAAAATAACAATTTTTTAAAAATGGATCAGTTACTGGCAATCGAAGACTTCACCAACACCACCTATTGCCATTTGGTGAATTTAACAATGAGAAGAATTACCTAAATTATTTTCCCCTTTGGGAATCTGCCTTCTTGAGTGCGTTTGTGTGTGTGTGTGTGTGATGAGTTCATCATAATACATGGCTGCTTGACAAAATTAGGTCCAAATCTGACACCCAATTTTGAAACAGCCAGGATCTCCCGGAAGGAACTGGTGACAGGAGAGGCACGGCAATATCATGCTTCCATAAGCAATTTCCTGAAGCCTTTTAAGTGTGGCACTAACCTTCCTCTTAGACAGCTGCTCATTTGCAGTCCTCTGCCACACCTACTCCCATGTGCTATCATCCGTGTTGCTACTGACAGTCAGCGAGTTCAACTGGGAAATTATCCAGACTGAAATGAGCTTTATACACCAACTTGGGTTAATTTTAATCCAAGTCAGCTCCTCGGCCCAGATACTGTGTTATGGTGCAGAAGTGTATTCGAATAGGGTGAGGCAAGTCTGAAGGGCACAGATCTTCCTTGGCAACACTCCAGACTTGCTTAAGACTGTGGCCATAAATGTTGCCACAATCAATAAAATACAACCATATAACATAATCTCAGTAATTGAGTTAAAGCTGAAATATGAGAATTCATAAAACTTGAGGTCAGTCTCAAAACCAAATAATAGCTGTTGAACACATAATAATTACACAGAACTTAAGAAGTGTATAAAACACTTCAAATTGGTTTGAATGAAGCTCAATCAAAATTTTAAAAATTGCTGTTGGAAGAAATGAGAAATCTTGAGTATTTTTAGAATGTTTTGCTACCATAATGTCTCCTCTGTCAGCCTATCACTGTGAAGATACGCTAATGCTGACATAACGCTTGGATTTTATACCTCAAGTATGAAAACTTCGGGCTGTTGTTTGTTGTGGTGGTTTTTTTCCTCACCATTCCTCTTTCAGGTGTGTTTCTCAAAAACAGCCATCTCTCACTGATATATTTTAAAACCAATTAGCTAACATTTTTCTGTTTTAGCTTAAAACTTGCCCACCATTAAACAGGGAACATGAGAGACAGTAAGACAAAAAATCTGTCAAACAGTGATTCACTACCAAAGAATTCAAGTGTGGAAGAGGCAAAACAAACTAAATTATTCATTTTCCTAGGAACTTTTTAAATAGAAACAAAACCACCTCACCTCGCTTACTACATTCCTGAGTTTCAAATCAGCTCAGAGTTCATCTTTTTGGGGACTGCAGAGAACTAAAAAGTTTATGCTCTCAATGATGGGTAAAATAACCCACTCTGTTGGGGCTTTCAAAACAGACGTAATGGTAGCATTTTTCCTTTTTTTTACTTTATTTTAAATCCTGATTGTTAGAACTGAAGTGTCCGTGAATACTCAGATCAACTAAGCTTTTCTTTAGATGTCCCAAGTGGACTTTTCTTTTTCTATTATTCTAAGTTAAGAAGGAAATATTACTGTTACTGCAATCCCTCAAGCTACTGAAAAAAAAAAAAAAAAAAAAAAAAAAAAAAAACAAAAAAAAAAACAAAAAACAAGAGCAGTCAGTAATTTTTCTGTTCTCAATGACAGCTATTAAATGCTACCCATTTATCGCTATGCTTTATTTACCTCGTTGTGGTCCAAAGAGCCCTACAGTACCCAATTCAAACCACTCAAAACGTGTACCTTTAAAAAAAAAAAAATAATCACCGTTCTGGTTCCAGACAGCAGTAAAAATTGCATACAATGCTGCTATCAGGAAAGGAAAAGCGTTTGCGCTAAAAGAGCACGAGTCAGCTTTCCAAAATTCTGTCAGAGCACAATTTCAGTGATCCCTTTTCTTAGGAGCACGCACGCACGTGGACGTAACGTCACCATTCTCACTCACCTGTTGCAGTCCCACTGTCGCTCTGCAGCAGTGCTCCTGTCACTGGTTGTGCGTTGTTGGGGTTTGCTCCCGGTGCTGTCGGGGGAGGAGGCCCTGCTCCACCCCCAAGGAGCATACAGGATGGTGGAGGGGGCTGCCCACGTTTCAGTAACACTTTGTGGTCCTGCTGGCAACGGAATCGCGGCGGCACCTCCCGAGGCATGTAGCGGGCGGCGCTTGGCGGTTGTCCGTTCGGCACTGCCACCCTTTTGGCATTGTTGCCACCATTGACTGGTGGCGATGGAGAGTTGCCAATTGGGCTGGCAGCCACTGGTTGGCTTAAACTTGGTTTCGTCACTTCGGGCACTGAAAAACAGGAAAAATCAAAGTTAGGCAGTCTTCCACTCAAACCTGCGTTAGCTACAAGAGGTCGTTGCAACTCTTTTCTTTTATAGTGCCATTCTTCTCTGATATACCATGCAGCTTCAACCTTACACAAATAAAATTTAATTGGAACTCTGCCCTTGGCAAGCCTCTTGAAGTATCAATTTTTTTTTAAAGTAATGGTGGCAAATGATAACACCCTAGGTCAGGAGAAGTTTTAAAAGATGAACAGTCATACATAACCTTTTTTTCCCCTTCTCTTCCCCATCTTCAACTGGTTTTAGGATTGTTATGCATCACCCTTACTGGAGACCTGAAATCAGATTCTAAGTTTCACTTGCTTTGGCCATTGCTAGAACACAGAGCAAAAGACCCTGCTCAACAACTGAGAATTAACAAGTCCGAGCACTCTAATCCTCTCTGAAATAAGGCAGTAATATTTGACTCTTATTCAGAAAGCAGTCCTACCTATAGCATTTGTGTTGGGCTTGCCTAAAGTTTACCACCTGGTCACCAGATGCTCCTATAAGCAAGGATAAGCTGCTTCTGAAGGCTATTGTGCCTTAGAGAAGAGTAAAAATGCAGACAAATCCTTGAGAAAGTAATACTGTCCAAACCTGCAGGTTGAGGGGGATGGGGAAGGTTGTGTCCCCTTCCTAAAACTCTCCCTGTGCTTTTTTAAATACTGCAAAAGAAAATCAGGCATTACCTTAGTCTTGCACCTGTAATAACTCACTAACAGAATCCAAAGAGGAAAATTTAATACATTTCCTATAGCCTCTGCTGGAGACTAATACGAGAAAAGCATGCTCAGCAACCCCTCCCCACCAAAGTGAGCATTATCAGCAAAACTTTTGCTCTTACGAAAGAGAGATCAACACCAGGGAGTCTCTCTCTAGCAGCTGTAAATTCATTATCCCCCACATATTGTTCTGATGAGCATTTTCTGACTTCTCTATATAGGTTCCATTACCCCTAAGCCAAAAAAAAAGGTATTGTCAGCTGTAAACCCAAGTACTATCTTACCTCTTCTCTGCCATTTCTTTTCAACAGCAACTTCCTCACGCAAGTTTTAGAAAAGTGACAAACATACCAGCTAAATAAGCCAAGCATTCAAGATGTTCATTCTCCAGTTCTGCCCTATTTTTTTTGGCTTTTAGGTGCTTGGACTTCATTATCCCTTAATTAATTTTCCAGAAACAAGTCTTTTTCGCTCGTTTCGGTACGTCACCGCACGCAGTACTTTCCCTGTCTTCCATTCCATTCATATCATAGGTTTCAGTTTTCAGTTATTCATCTAAAACCTTTGTAAATTTGAAAGTTGGGCTAAATATTTTAGCTGGCCTATTTTAGCTACATCCACCATTTTCACTTCTAGTATTCTGGCGCTGACAAAATGGACAGTTTTAGTTTCTCCATTTTAATCCTCTTAGCTTCTTCTCTCTTCCTAATGCTCATTTTGAGCACTTCATCTCAAATCATAACTCCCTTTTCTAACAGCTTTGATCAAAACCAAGTTTGGACTCAAGTCAATAAAAATACTCTTCAGGATTAAACAAAGACTCTTACCTTTGGTTTTTTGATCTGTGACCTGCAAAGTAAGAGCAAGAATGTAAACACAGTTGTAAGAACCTCAAAACAAACATTCAGCAGGCTGCACTAAATCATGAATTTATAAGCACAAAATTGGTATAAGCTGAAAGAAAATAGTCAGCTGATCAACTGCAAGCATCAGAACAATTTATGTCTTATATATAAATTGTTAAGAACAACAGTTTCTGGAATACCTTTGCCTCACAGAAAATTATCTGGCATAAACAGTGATTACTGTATTCTTCATTGTTAGTATTCACCCCCTTCCTCTTGCCAAACACCTACTTGTGAAGCATGAATAAGCTCAACACTAATTTGTGAAGCACAAATAAACCTGAGCTATATACCATTACAGCTTCTTCAGCCTGTGCACATTAAACATTACAGTTAAACTGTAATAAATCCTACCCTCTATGCAAGTATACCTACAGTAGACTGTTGGGGCTAGCAACAGAATTCCCCCAGGGTCGCTGTATGTGAGAGTACTAATCTGTCTCTGCCACCTTCCCTTTCACTTTTCACACAGCATCCTCCCCAGGGTGACAGGAGGTTCACTATTTCAATTACAAAAAGTACCAGAAATACCTATAAAGCACCAGGCTTCAACATCACTTGAATGCAAGCAGTTGGTTACTGAAGTGAGCCATCATGCTGGCCAATGCACTCAATGTGGTGTTTTGCTGTACTTTTACATTCTTACAGCATAGCAGCTTTCAAGCTACAGCAGACACAAACATATCACTGGCGTATTCTGCGGAATCATGTGAATCGTAGCATGTTTTGATCCTGTCGATCATGAGCTCCACTACACAATAAAGGAAAAACCCTAAAGATCATCATGTGTCAGGCTCTATGACACCTGTTCTGAAAAAGAAATTGCTGAGCTAGTCCATAATTCTGGAAAGCACACAGGGACAGTATAGAATAATGAAAGCACAAGTAAAAAGCAGTTTATTGTCTAAGCCAACCAAGCCAGAACCCTTTTGTATGGTAAAGAATAAAAAGACAAACTGTCCTGAATTGCTGTGACATCATTTACTTCACAAAAGTGAGGAGTGTAATATGCAAAGTAAAATATTCACTATAATATAAACCAAATATCCACTAAATATAAATATTCACTAAAATATAAACCAAACTCGAACATCCTAACTTCAGACTGATGCAACTCTTCTAAGAAACCAACAATGCACCTGTACCAAAAATGTGTCCATACTGTGCCAGATGTCAGTTTTCATTTCTTTTAGGAAACATCCCACGTGTGCGAAGCCGGATCTGCCTCTAGAGCAGCTAAAATTCTGTTAAGCACTTAAGTGACTGTAACGCTTTGTTACTAAAGGAAGGTGAAATGGAATAGAAGAATTCATGAAACCAACGTTGTAATGCTGATAGGTTCCCTATGGTAAGAGCAAACACCTTCTGTAAATACCTTGTCTACTTGGAAGAACACCACTTCACCAGATGTTCAAAAAATCCTAAATTATAACCACTGTTTTAGATTAAAAAAAACACTTCTGCCTATGCTACATCCATAGTCAAAATTATCTGGTTTTGTCATTTCTCAGATCCAGAATACAGAAGCTGAGAAAGTGACTGCGTGTCTCAGACTTACAGCCGTCATCTCTCTGTGGGGAACCTGGGAGCACTGGCAGGACGGGGCCAATCTCAGCCTTCTGACAAGCTACCAAACAGCCCCTGGGACACAAACCACAGGAATTCAGTCTATGAATCTGCTTGCATAACCTTTGCTGATTTTCATCTTTTTCTTTCGTTAAGTTTCTGAAGATCCAGACAGAAACAGCTGTTTCATGTTATACAAACCCTATCTGAAAGAGCCATCCCTCAAATCACTGCTGGTTTTTTGGTGATCACTACTGCAATCACTAAGAACAGACACACACATTTATGTTCTGCCTATATTCCCAGCTGTCTTCAAGTATTACTCCCACACTTGGTCTCCAGGAGATTAACTTATTTTCAGTGTTTACCTTTTCCCAGATTTTGGCAAAATATCTTAACATGCAATCACAGCAAATAACTTGGTAGATGAGGGACCACACAGGAAAGCTGGCAAATCTCCTTTGTATTCAAAGTACTGACTCCTCTGTAAACACACTCAGCACTGCTATCAACACTATCAGTACAACCTTTCCAAGTTTTTGTTGTGTGGAGCATTAGCATGTAATTCTCAAATCACTACTCTTTACTCACAAGCCTCTGCCCCTCCTGGTTCCTACATGGCTGAAAACATACCATCTGTTTTTATTTTCTACTTGAGCATTAAACAGCAGCAACACTGAAGGAAAAAGACAGATGCTGAAGAAACCTTATTCTGTAGCTACTGATTTTCTGCAGTATTATTGAGGATGCATCATTGTGACACTGGACTAAGGACAACAGAAATACGCTAGGTTTATCTGCACCAATTTTGAAGTGGTACACTTAAATTGGCGGGAAAAAAAAAAAAAACAGACTTAAATAAAAGCTCCCAATGAACTAAAATTTAACCGATGCTGCAGAACCAGTATCAGCTGTTCTTAACACAAAGCTACATAACCTAACAGCAGAAGAGTAACACCAAGAATCTGAAGTAACTGAAAAACAAGGACTACTGAAAGTAAAGCACTCTGCTTTCAATCTCACAGTACTGTTGAGGTTGGGAAGCACAGCCTCTGGAGATGTGGCTCTACTACTCTGTAGTAGCTCTCCCTCAACCTGTGGGTCCCAGCTCAAAGCAAATTACCAAACCCAAGTTGCTCGGGGCCACGTCCAACTTGTTTCTGAGCATCTCCAAAGAACCACAACTCCAGCAAACCTGTTCTAGTGGTTGCCCATTCACACACGCTCACAAAAATATCCTCCTATGATTAAGCAGAATTTCTTCTATTTCCAATTTGCGCTCCCCTCCTCACGTCCTGTCTTGTGCACAACCAAGAAGAGCCTGGCTGCATCTTCTTTCCTCCCTCCCACCAAATATCTACACGTGCTCCCCCGTGCCTCCTCTTCCCCAGGTTGAGCAGTTCCAGCTCACTCAGCCTCTCTTCATTTGTCAGGTACTCCAGTCCCTCCATCACCTCTGGGGCCCTTTGCTGATTCCACTCAAGGATCCTTACAGCCATCTTGGACTGGGATGCCCAAAACAAGACGGAGAGGACTTACGTAAAAAGCACATATAAAATTGCAAGAGATGCTGAGTTCACACTTCAGGTTAATCTCTAGAATGACCTCCTACATTTTTAACAAAAAGGAGCACTTCCAAACAAACCAAGTGTTCAAACTCATCCATTGAGCATGAACACTTTACAGTGATTCTTCCAGAATCTCCACTTCAACAGAAGTGTTACTGGGCAGAGAAAATGTAAAACGTAAACCATATGTAGCAAACAATAAAAGCAACTTCAACAGAAATATTTCACATAACCTTTTTTAAGAATTTCTAGCATTCCCATCTCCAAAACACCTTCAAACACGGCGAAACGCACATACTGAGTGCCCATATTCAGCAACATTAATTAAATATTTCTTATCACAAAACTGATTACTTTTTCTTTGCCTGACAAACCAAAGAAAAAAATATCAAAGTTTACTAAAAACTGAAGTTCAAGACAAATAATGCAGAAAATCTTTAATGAAGCATTACTAGAACTTAGACAAGAAGAGGCTTTATTCTCAAATGCAAGCAATCTAATATTTTACCAGCCCCAGTACTATTTATGCTCTAGTTGGATAGGAGAACTCAAACATCAACACCTACCTTCTGAGCAGATTCCTTCTTTTTCTTATCCTCCTTCTTCCTTTTCTTGTCTTCCATTAACTGTTCTTCCCTTTCTTGCTCCTTCTCTCTGCCAAAACATAAATAAAACCAATATGAGCATTACCAAGTTCTGTGGGATCCACATGTATTATATACCTCTTCCCCACAAGAAAAGAAGTCCAGACAGCAGATTCTTCTGATCATCATGCTTCATTTGCATTGAAGGTTTCAGCCTAACTGAGATCAGAAAAGCACCTTGTAGTTCAGTGTGGCCACAATCATGAAACTTACTGCAAAAAGTAAAAGTCCTTCATTTGGATCAGACCTCTTCTAGTGATACCCTATGTAAATTAACTACATCTGATACTAAAAATTCCTTCAAGGCATTTTGGCCAAAGCATCCTTTTAATTGGGTTGTACTATTATTTAATGAAGTCTCATAAATCCTTTCATATGGCAAAAAAGGGAAGCAGTAATTTAAATAAGATGGTTTGGTTTGATATGCCATTTGTCTTCATAGGGGAAGAGATTATTCTATTCCCTGTAGCTATGCCACTTGTAAAAGACTAGAAGTGTCATATCAAATCAAAACCATCATTTATTACACAAATCACTAATTTCTAGCTTACTGTACCCAGCCAAATTTTTTTTTGTGACAAAATCTGTAATATAAACTACTTTCCAGGGAGAGCATTTTCTACCCAAGAACATTCCTTTTAAAGAAAATTAAATGAAGAAAGAAAAATATGTGCAGTTGCTATTTTGTCAAGCAATCATCCTGTTGCTATGTATTGTGCCAAAACAAAGTACCATTAATGGTTAATTTACTGCATATGTGCTACTGCCTGAGCTGTTTCTATGGTGAGCCACTCTGATTAACTAATTATCTTCACCTGCTTAAAAGGACACTTAAGATCAAGTTTTCAACTCACTTAGAATATATTCTTTTTTTAATCAGGGAAATTGTAAGACAATTGATGTAAAAAAATAATGTGACAGGAGGGAGAGGGCCAGAGAAAAGGGATGTGTACTTTAGAAACAGGAAACATCCAACACATTCAATCCATGAACTTTTACAACGTAACTTTAATTCAGATGGATGAAAACGGATTCAGGGAGTTTCAAAATACCAACCTTAAATGCACAGAAATATCTGTGCCATATTCAGAGTAGGGGGGAGAGGAAGGAGAAGAAAACATTTTGACTCACTATGTTGGCTGTAATAGCTGAAGCTCATACTTGTACTAAGTATTTATTTAAATGATGCACAAATCCAAGTTCTTTGTGAGTACAATTTAAAAAGATTAGAGCTGAGCTGGCTTTGTTGTCATGTCTTTCAGAATTCTCCTTCCACTGTGAGCTGCAATACCTCAAGTAAGAGGTTGAAGTGCAAAGAAAAATGTACCTCTTCTACAGATAGAAAGTAGAACATTTTCCTGGTTTCATGAACTCACTCTCCTCCTCGGTGGATGGAGACTAGAATGGATGAGTGCTCAGTAATACCATCCTCAGGCTATTGCCACGCGCAATTTATACATTAACGGCAAGTCCTGTCCCATTTTAACAAAACTGGACGCATTCTCCATCATACTGAGCAGCGTTTTATGCACTCTGTCCAGTAGTGCTGAACAAGGTCAGCTCTTGCTCTTTCCTGTTCTCTATAAAATGTCAAAAGCACACTTTCCAGCTCTACACTTCAGCAAGGAAAAGCCCCGCAGTTTTTTCAGTTTCACTAACATGCACACGATGCATTTGGGGAGGTCAGTGTACTTCATACTGTCACAGCACCGAGATGGAATTTTCCAATTTTCTGTAAGTAATCCTTTTAAGTAATATGGAAAAAGCTCTCCAGTGACACCATTCTCTTCCTGAGTTACTATAACCTCAAATTCTGTTTGCTACCTTCTTATTGACAAACAGCTTGGACCCTTTGGGCTGCAGTGCCAGTTATAACTTCACAGTCTCTAAAAAACTTTCCTGTGGCAGGCAAACATTTAAGAGCTGTCTTAAAGGAGCTGCTGAAAAAGGGTAGGATGAAAACATGAATTCCAGTAACTGCCTGGCACACAGACAACCTTCTGCTTAAAAGCACCTACTTACTTCTGTGAGCAGAGCAGGGAATGGAAAAGAACGAGAAGAAGTTGAAATTCACCATCAAAGCTGAAGTTGTGGCTTACAGCGACACGGAGCACTAACAATAAAAAGAATTGAGGACAGAAAACCCATAGCCTGCAAATAAACATGTGGTTATGGTCACCTGCCTGTGTGACCACAAGCTCAGAACAGGCAGACTGCTGCTGCCGCCGCCTTGTTTTTCTATATACGTGGATGAGGATCTCTGTTACTAAGGCTGCAGATGAAAGCTTAGCTCGTGAGCCCACCTTCGCTCGTGCTCCTTCAGTAGAGCTGGATATTCAATATCCCACAGGGCACATCATCACCAACTACTACATAGGGATCATCAATACTTAGCAATTCAGGCTTCAAATCAACAATCCATGTAGGCACACAGCTCGGTTCCGTTGAACTGTCAGGGATCTATCCGAACACTTGGGATATGGTCTATGTTCAAAATCATTAAGTTCTTGGCAAAAAAAATGTAACTGAAACCTTACTGCTGAAACATCTACTTCAAAAATGTATGTTTACCATTAAAAGTATGGTAGCTACAATTATGCTGATAAAACTGCTGTCGGCTTTCAGGTGAGCCAGCCTGCAACGGCAGCAGGACAGCAGCCCTGAGAGCACCAGGCAGAAGAAAGGCAAGCAGGTGATGATCTGGAGGGGTGGGGTTTTACTGCTTGTTTGTTTAATGCGCTTCTTCTAACATCTGAACACCTCTGATCAGACACTGATCAATACAGCAAGCTGTCTTTCGTGGCTCTCTTTTCTATGACCACATGTCATCACAGGAACAGAACCTTGCTGAATACAAACTTGTGAGAACAAAACTGACTGGAGAAAAACAAACATAGCAACGTTCAGTGCTTCAACAAATTCTACAAAACAAAAACCTTTCAGGTATCTCATTAATTGATTCAGAGGATTGCTGCCTACTAACTGAACATCAACTACAAGACTGCTTTCTGGCCTGCCCAGAGAAACCAGGCTCTGTGGTATACCAGGAGCACCGGCTGCTTCTGCTGACAACATCAGCATGGGGAGAAAAATGTAACTCTAAAATGAGTGGATTAAGAGTAATGCAATGGGGCATGGTTCTGTTTTTTTTGTTACCAGCACACAGTGATGGAACACAGACACACCAAAATCCTGAAGAGCAAATCTGATGAACAGCAACCAGTAGTTGGATTTTTATTCTAGTTCTCTAATAGGACTTTCATTAATTGCCTGCAAAATCTGAGAATTAACAGTGTTGGAAAATGTTTTAAAAGTGCATTACAGACTCCATTTTTGATTAGCAAAACAAAAAGAAAAAACAACGTGTTAACAGCTTACAAATGAAGGGAATCTCTGAGTGCTAATCTGAATTTTTGTTTTGAAAAGCAACGCACAGAACAGTAGCTATGACGGTGTATTCAATACATTACCTAGCTCCTTGTACCAACCTCCTCTGGCTAAGACAAAACTAATCATTTCAGAAAACAAAGAGGGTTTTTCAGTGAGTTAACTAGGGAGAACAGTTGCAAAATTCAAGTTCTCACAAGACATATCAGAAAGAAAAAAAAAAGAGGCACTTAAAAAGCATACCCTCTTACAGAACAGGCTTTTGAGAATGCTGTTTTCCCGCAAAATCCTAGCATTCATTTTTCCTTTTTCCCCACAGCTTTGGGCTTGAGACATGGGTAAAGAATGGAAGCTGACTGAAAACGGCAGACGAGAGGACGCGCTGCGCTCCACACTGTGACGCTATCTGCTGACAGCACGCCTTGATGGGTGCAGATAACGCCACACACAACCTTCGTCTGTGCGAAAAGCCACAACCCTATGAAGTCATCCTCGACTAAAACTGCATGAAAATTGAAGTTATGTGTAAGATACAAATTGTGGGAAACTCAGAAGTGGCACTTCACAGTATAAAGTTCCAGGTTCCTTCCAAGGGCTTCAGGGCAGCTGCATAAAAATGTCGGGTCCCCTGTAAGGACGCAGACCAGACAGCAGAACTATGAGTTCCCTTCCCTCCTTTTGCCCCCGCTCTTTACTTTCACTATTTGCTATAACACAACACGGCAGTGACAGCAAGTTTGTCTGGGTGCAACCTAGAAGTCTTCCTTCAAGCTGGGAACCAACCTTTCTACCCTCCTCTGGAACAGAAGAGATTATGAAACTGCACTTGCAGGACTGACAGCACATTAACAGAACCAGCTTTTATCTATATAGCTACAAGGTCACATTTATGACTGATAAATTTTGTCTAGAGACTTAAGCCACAACCAACCGCAGCTGGAGGCCTTCACTCTGCGTGAGAGAATGATATGCACTGCATAGGGCAATCCCACTTGGAGGCAACATTTATTAACTTGAACTAGCGCAGGTCCCCTCTGATTCAAAACATAGGTCCAGAAGTAAACTAATTATCATTTTAGAAATAGATCAAAAGACTCAAATTTGAGGGTCTAAACCAGGATTTAAATCTACAGTAAGATATCCAACTCTGGCCAAGATTTGAAGGAAGAAGGATTTCCAGTGAGCTGTAGCTACTGGTATGTGTAATTAAATGAAACTGCAGCCCTTCCACACAGCACTCAGTTAAAACTCTACATAAATTTTATCAATAGAAAGATTGATCAGGAAAAGTATCTGCATTTCCTCCTGAAGCTGACTCTGCAGTTGTGCTAGTAAAGACAACGTATGTAAAGACAACGTATCTTCTCAACTGGGCTGCATTCAGTCCTTTATTCCACCCTCCGCATGTGTAACCCTACTGCTGTCGCTTGCATCTCTGCAGTTTTAATTGTAACAGGGGCTTTACTGGTACGTTCCTGCATCACGCTTTGTATATACATGCATTAGAAAGAACACACTGATAGTAACAAGGGCCACGAGCAATGAAGAAGAAAACACAGCACACGCTGCTAAATGAGTATGCAGGATTTCAGTTCTCACACTCTCAGGCTCAGGCCCTTCGTGTTGCAGCTAAGAACACCAGCAATCAACCGCTTCAGCTGGATGAAAGCTCTGAAATCAAATCAATTAACTGGGACTACAGAGACCAAAAGGAACTGCTGCCCTACGGAGCACGGAAAGCCCAACAATTTTAATTCTACTTTCATTCAGAGTGTTACACTTTAACCTAAGTATCCATTATTTCAACACCGTGAGAAGAGCATGGCGTGTTCAAACACACACAGGTGTGCTCCGGCGTGTTCAAACAGAACATCAAACAGAAGAGAGGTGTTACGCAGCCTGGGCTACAATCCAGAGCCGTAAGGTGGAATTACTTCCACTAGACTGAGCCATTTAAGGAGTTGTGATCTCGCTGATCGAAAGATTCAAAATGGGACTCACCGTATAAAACGTTACACAAATGCACATCACAGCCACATTCTTTCTTATGCAATGCTCATGTGCATAAAGCAGACTGACCAAGCCACACGAGCCAGCTCCATGTGGGACAGCCCCTTAGAAACCTGGCTTTCAGGCTGAACTGCAAAAGTAGAATACGGAACTACTTCAGGACAAGCTAACTCTGATACATAGAAGGGAAAAACCAAACAAACAAACACTCAGAATAGCACTTCTGAGTACAAATATTTCCCAGACTATAAAAAAAATAAACCTACAGCATAACATTTTTGAGGAAAAAAAGAACAGTCGTTTGCTTGCAATGAGACTGAAGATCGTACCATCACTGAACTCCAGCACTGAAGAGATTGGCTATGCATCCCACGGCTGACCAGCTAGGAAAGGGACAACTGTTCTACACTTTTTTTGAATGAAGATGAAATGTAAGTAACAGAACTCAGCTCTAAAATATGAAAATAGTTTTTCATATCTGTAACATTACATGTGAACGTATATACACACAGTCTAACAGGTAAGACAGTAAATAACAAAAGCCATGCCACAAAAAGGCATGTTGTGGGTTTGATACACACATAAAGTACACACTTTGCTATACATTAACTGGAAGCTCTTCAGAAAAAGTGTCTAAGAAGTGCTCTGTAAAGCAGCACTTTTAAAAGGAGTTGTTTGCCCATCAAGGAGGTAGAGTAGGCTGCTTCTGTCTTCTCTTTGGCTGGAGACCAAACCACGTCACAGTGAGAAGTTTGCTTACTTTAAATAGCGTATCTGGAACAAGAGATATGCCTTTATCACTGCAAAACATCAGTCATCTGAAGTTGCTGGAGAAAATAACTGAACTCACAAGATCAGCATGCTGACTACACTACAAGTATGCTTTTCTAAAGAGCGACTCCTTATAGAATGCTACTCTACACTTGTTAATAGAGTAGGATTAATTAGTACTGGAGTACTGCATAGATATACAATTGCACAGTGATTTACAGTCATAGAAAGACTGGCATATGCTCACGCAGATGGAGGTGCATTCTCAACACTTTAGCAACCGGTTTTGAGGGGTTCCATTTTGGTTTCATTAGCCTCCCGCTGATAAGTAAACCTTAGATTGCATAAAATAAGAACTGAGATCTCTTTCATATTCTGTATTTCTTGCTTGTGTTTGTTGTACAACATTACACTTTCCAGCTGTATTAGCTACATACATTGCAAATTCTACTTTAAGGCAAGTTCTAAAGTTTCCACAAGTTGGCCTCAGTAGACAGAAATCAAAGCTTTAAGTAAATGGAGAGCTACAGCCAAAGCCCTGGAATGTCAGATCTGAACAAGCTTCCTTCCCTCCTTCAGTCTTCAACTGTTTCAGAGCTTTTATGGATCAGTAACGATTGTTTCATCACATGTGCACACAAAGATATCAAAACCACAGATAAAGTGTTCAGAAAGTTGTGAAACGTGGTGAAAAATACCTCAAGAATGGCAAAGCATTCAGTCAGAAATCAACCCGTCATTAACAGCTCCATAATTTGTTGTCATATCAGAACATTCATTCAGCAAGACAGTTCTATTCAGGATTTCAAGGTTTCACTGAAGGATCAAATAATGTGATTTTTTAAATAGAAAGTAAGATGCATCAAAAGCCCTATTATCTCAAATTGTTTACCAAGAAAGGTATCATTGTGGTTCTGTAACCCACAATAAAATACGTTGAGAAATGAATGACAACAGACAACAATTAACGGGTAACAGCTACCACAATACAATCTCAATACAGAACTTGTGACTGCTCTCAGAAGGAGCTGAACTTCCCCTTGTGTGTGTGCGACTTCTTTTCACTGCCCCTTCTAAAAAGAACTTTTTACCTATCCTGCTGTGCATGCAGAAGTACTTCAAGAGCCCTACTTTGCCACACAACATGGGGCTCAAAATAAGGGCAGCCTATCTGGGAAAAGCGCCAGATGTCAGTAAAAGGATTGCTTATTAGCCTGCAGGTGCACTATACACAAGTATTTGACAGTATTGGTTTGCATGAAAAGATTAAGAACTGTAAATTCTACCAGTTTTATAACCACAAATGGCTTGTATGTTGGGAGAAAATAAAACGCCCTCATTTGAAAACTGATGGAAGGAAAGCTGCAAAAAATCTTCTCCCTAAACAGCACATTTCAGGTTTCATTCCTAATTTCCAAAGCAATTCACCTCTTTAGAAGCCAGTGACACTTTCCTCTTACTGGTCTTACTATCAGTCACAACAGTGACTCTTATTTAAAAGGAGTTCTGGGAGCTACCTGGTGTAACCTCACTTTCACAGCAGGGCCATCATCACACAGGCTGGTCAAGACCCATTCGAAGCATCTCCAAAGACAGAGAAATAACCACTACTATGAAGAGCCTGTTCCACTTTTTGGCTACACTCACTGCACTTCCTCAAAATCTAATTTGAATTCCCTTTCTCCACCTTGCATTCACTGCCTCTTGGCTTTTTTTTTCTCACTGCACACCATTTCCACTAATAGCCTGGCTCTCCATACATTATCATACATCATTAGGCGGCTGACGACAGCAGTCAGTAACATTACCTCCTTAGCTTTCTAAGTCTGAACAAATCCAGTTCTCTCAGCTTCTCCTTGTGCAAGACATACTCCAGTCTGCTAAGTACCTTGGTGGCCATTTAATGCTGCCTTTCCTGTATGGGTGCCAAAACTGGTCACAGCACATTAAAGGCAGTCTTGTAGGTACTGAATAGAGAAGAAACATTTCTGGCGCCCCACTCTTGCTAATGCAGCCCAACATGTGCTTGGTTTCTTAACAGCAAGGACACCTTCCTGACTCACATTCTGGTTTTACTCTTCCAGGACTTCAGGTGTTTTCTCTGCAGAGCTATTTTCTAGTTTGTAGATGCCTAACCTGTGCATGGCATTATTTTGCCCAAGATGCAGGACTTCCCATTCACACTGACTGAATGTCCAGAGGCTTCTACCAGACCCTTTCTTCCAGCCTCTTCCCTCTTGCTATTCCCCTGAATAGCAATCATACACTCTAAAGGTGTCCAGCACTCAGCCCAGTTTTGGACTATCTGCAAACTCAGCGAGGCTATGTTCCACCCCACTGACCAGGTCACTCACAGACATGGAACTGTACTGGACCCAGGGATGACTTGCCCAGGACACCCTACTGTCCAGCTGCCCACAGGACTTACACCACTGACCACAACCAATACTGTATCACCGACTCTGGCCATCCAGTTCAGGAACCCTTTTTTGTTCTAATCTTTTTTCTCTTTTTTTTTTTAAAAAAAAAACAACTATTTCTGTACTTAGTGGCTGAGTGAGCTGGATACTAATGCCAGATGTTTTCTGCAGATCTGCAGCAGGAGAGCAGTACCAGCTATCATCTGTATCGGTTGTCTGCCCATGCACTTTGGCTTGCACTCTGCAGCCTAGACACGCTGTGCAAGGCAAGCTCAGAGCTCTACAGGCAGCTTTACCAACGTCTCAAAATTATTCCAGATAGCGAGGAAAGTGAAGTTGATGAGCATTACTTCCATCTTAATAATGTATTTTTACGTGTATGGCTGAGAAGCATTATTAAATAATGGAACTATTTTACACTTAACCTAACAGCAGTTAGGAAAAGGTAACTCTCCTGACAATGGCATAACTGAATTCTAACAAAAGCAGCTCTGTAATTTCTTATAGACATCTGCATTAAATGCCAAGAACAAGATTATTCTTTAAGACACACACGCACAAAAATCCCAAGGAAGTATGCTATTTGTTGTGGCAATTGCAGCAATGCATTCATACAGTTTATAACATAAACACTGAAAACGTGTAAAGCAGCTCAATTAAACTATGCATTTTCTGCTATAGGGTCATTATGGTACCAACACAGGTCACCTAGAGCTCAAAAAACTGGATCACAGAAAATCTCTGGTAACAGAAGTAGCTACATTTACACAGAATCACACGATGGTTTGGATTGCAAGGGACCACTGGCTTCATCTACTCCAACCCTTGCACCAGCAGGGATACCCACAGCAAGGGACACCCACAGCAGTGTGCTCACTTCCAGATGGCTTTTGAAGATCCTGAAAGGTTGCAGCCAGAGGGTTGTGATCAGTGGTTCTACGTCCAGGTGGAGACTGGTGATAAGATGATGGGATCAAGTGCATCCTCAGCGAGTTGAGAGGTGCAGATGATAAGGCAGAAGGAATAAACTCAAAAGGTGGGCCCAATGTGAGCCTGATGAGGTTCAATAAAGCAAAGCGCTAGGTTTTGCACTTGGGTTGGGGCAGACCCAAATATGTGTACAGAGAGAACTCCTTGAGTGCAGCTCCATTGAGAAGGACTTAATGGTTCTGGCAGATAAAAACTTAATGTGAGCCAGCAGTGTGCACTTGCAGCCCGGAAGGCCAACAGCATCCTGGGCTGCATCAGAAGAGGGGTGGCCAGCAGGGTGAGTGAGGTGATTGTCCCCTTCTGCTCTGTTTTCATGAGGCCTCACTTGGAGTACTGCATCCAGGTCTGGAGCCCCAATACAAGAACGATGTGGAGCTCTTGGAGCACATCCAGAGGAAGCCACAAAGATTATCAGAGGGCTGGAGCACCTCTCTTTTGTAGAGAGGTCAAGGGAACTGCACTTGTTCAGCCTGCAGAAGACTCTGGGGAAGCCCTCAGTGCGGCCTTCCAGTAGTTGAGAGGAGCTTATAAACAGGAAGGTGACTGACTTTTTATGCAGTTTGATAACATTACGACAAGGTAGAAAGGTTTTAAAATAAAGGAGGGGAAATGTAGGTTAAACACTAGGAGGAAACCCTTTACTCAGAAGGTGATGAGGTGCTGACACTGAGTGCCCAGGAAGGCAGGGGCTGCCCCATCCCTGGAGGTGTTCGAGGCAGAGGGTTGTAATTCTATGGTCAGCCAGTTCCATCAGGCCCCATGGACTTCTACATAGGTCACTCCAGCAGTAATACTTCCTATTTGTTTCCATGGAGGCTACAACAGACAGAAAGAGCAGAGTAACACTATTTGATAGAACAAATCCTTAGCTCCAAAACACAACTTTTTAACGGTTACCACCATTAGTTGACAATCCCATTTTGTGGTGTGACAGCAGTGCATAGCAATACAGCTTGTCTTTCACATCTCTGTTGTCACTGCAGAAACGTACCACCCACTGTCTGTGCTCACATCCACGGTTTGGTCTCCAAAAACGTTCAACAAGCATTAATGAATGCCAATGTGTGCAATTCTTTCTGCACGGAGGAATTCAGTGACACACCACTGCCTCATTTACACTGCCATGTCAGATAGCATTCTGACAGACTGCTCCTTTGCTGCCATTTGTCACACGGCAACAAAATATAACGAATTTTGGCAGGAAGGTTAAAACTCCACTGCAATGGGTAACTGTGCTAAAGCTCACTGTGTTGTTTTCCAGCCTGCTTACTGCCCACAACACCACTGTTCCATCTGGTCAGCAGCATCTCATCATACATCATGCTCAGTCTCTCAAAGATGTGGCTGAGATTAAAGAACTGAAAGCTCAGCGTGGCATTATCCACACAGGCCATGCTTCACATCATCTGTTTTCTTCTTTCTTCCTGTGTCCCACCCTTCAACCAAAGAAATAAAGGAGAATACCATACCAGCTGCATTCCCAATTCCTTCAACATATCAAAAAAGAATTTATGTCTCTTAAAAATATTTTCATACTCTTTTCATTGCAGCTTCATGCAAACGAACTTGAAAGAGCAGGAATGGGATGTAGTTCTCTGACTTTATGAGGCACCAGAATATATTCTTGACATAGAAAATTCAGGCTCCTAACAGACAGGAAACCTCTTCAGAGAGATTGTCCAGGTGGCAAATAGGTGTTTCAGTGCATTTCATCAAGGGGGCCTCAGTTACTAAATACTTCCCATCATTGTTTTGGTGGCACAGCTTCTAATACTGGTGATTGGTTAGACCAACTTTATGCAGTTGTCCCTTTTTAGGTTGTAACCTTTATTCATGTCCAATAATCATTCTTCCAGTCTCAGAGCCTTGTATCCTCTGCACTGGGGCACTTTGGGAGCAAGGGGAAGATTCTTCCTCCTGCTCCGAGAAGAGACAAAGGTCTCGTCTTCCTCATCCTGTGTGTTATTTTAGTCTCCTCTGCACTATGAGCTACCTTAACTTCTTCCTGCCACTGGAACTTAAGGCTGCCAGTGAGCTTATGCCAGTGCACAACTACCCATGTAGTTGCCAAGCCACTCTCTGTAATATCTGAAAAGTCATGGCTGTCAGGTAAAATCCCCAGTGACAGGAAAACATCACTCCCACTTTTAAGAAGTGTAAAACTCCTTGTTTAATTGATAAGGGATTTTATTTTACTTATTTCATTTCCAAACACACACTTGAAATTCACTTGCTGTAACAGTGAAAATAATTTAAGCAAGTAAAGTAACATCCTGACAAGCACATTACAGATCTCCAGTTCTGTAAAATATAATACAATTTTGCATATACGGTGCTTCAGGGCACTACGGTAATAAAAATAGCATTTATCAAATTATAAGTCATTATTTTAATCGTACTAAATCAATATACTGAAGCAAGAATGCATTTAATTGTATCAGTGGGAAGAGCAAGGTTTTCTGCACAGAGTTACTATTCTGCTGCTGCAGGTCAAGCTGGAAGAAGCAGCAAGTCGAAGTTGTTTGAATTTCGGATATTAAAAAAAAAAAAAAGACGAAAAAAGCCACAATTTGCTCAGGTTTTTTTTTCTGTTTTTTTTTCTTTTCTTTGTTTTGTTTTTTTTTTGGCAAAGACATTTAGAGTTTATATTTTCTATTGCAATTATCGCCAGAGGCCATATTTATTTTTGACAGGTAAGAATGTTTATTCATTCTCTTCCTGCAAGTACACAGTTTCCAAATGCTCAGGACTGTTACTACTCCTATCAGGAAATCTGAGTTAGAAGTGGGAAGGGAAAGTAAGCAACATATTTTGCAGGTCTGTTTAATGCTCTATCGATCTTGCCAAATTACCACTTCTTCAAACTAATCTGTGTAAACTCAGTGTAGTGTAAGTTCTCCATATCCTAGTAAAGACTTTTAAGTAGGCTTATATGAAGAACCTTTCCAGACATCCCCTTCTCCCCCAGTAAAGGCAGTCATGCTGTTTCACAGAATGGCTGCAGTTGGAAGGGACCTCAAAGGGCACCCAGTGCTGACCCCTGCATGGACAGGGCTGCCACCATCAGAGCACCATCCAACCTGGCCTCCTTTTCACCCTTAATACCAGCTGAGTTTAGAGCTGATCTAGGACTGAAAGCAAGAAAAAATCCCCAGAATTAGTCAGACTGCAGAGAAACAGGAAAGACATGGGCGTGCTCAGTCACAACCCACCACAACCAGCACTTGTATTCAGCTACGTCTTACACTTCACTTGTTTAGTAAGTTCCTTGGAAGGCACTCTAAGGAATAGTTCTGAAGCCCCATGTTCTTTGTGCAGTGAGTAAAATAGAGATGAGAAAAAAAGCCTGAAACCCTGCATTTGCATGCATGAAGCTTGGCAGATCATTTCACTTAGTGCTATTGTGCCTTACGTAATTTGACAAATTGTCAGCTGGCAATATTTTAAACAGCTGTATACCATCCAAAAAGTTCAGAGGTACTTCACAGTTGTAATGAGAGTCTGCACTCGTAACATTCCTCTGTCAGATGGAGGAAAGAAAACCACACAAGAGATTGATATGTTTATTGTTATGAAATAGCCTAATACTAGATGCTCTAAGAGCCGATTATCAATCTTGGCAATCACAAACACAGACACAGTCAAATACACACAGTATTCTGTCTGCAGTAAGAACCTGCTTACCAGCTCAATACCATGGATTAGCAAGCGAGTTCTTAGAATGCAAGAAAGATTATACACACTTCATTCACTCATTGTGCACTTCCAGTTAAGTACAATGCATACAATCTCTCTCATTCAAGTTCAGTTACTCAAAATTGAGGCAGTTCTATACCTAGGTACGACACGTTCCACTTCTGGCTCTAAAACCAACTGTTAAATGCAGCACCTTCTCACCCTCTGCCACTTCTACCGATGCTTGCCCTTACAAAACACAGATCACGTTTAGAGCTCACTCAAGTTGTATGCCAGTTTATATTTGTATTTTCTCATTTTGAGTCGACTTGGGGGATGGATGACATTTAATATCACACGCTGCAACAATGCAGATCTTTCCCAGGATATGTTACAAAACAAGAGGCTGCATGACCTGCTCAAGGTTACAGTATGACTCCATTGCTCACTCCGAATTAAAAACTGGTGTCCTCCTGACTCCGCCTGCATTTTCACTAATAAATACCACTAGTGAACACTTACACAGTTCCTTTCATCACAGGATGTCAGAGGTCTTTATAAATATTAATTAAGCATTGCAACAACACTAAGAAGTATGTAAAACTTAATTCTGCATGAGTAAACCCAAGCAGAGAATAAATAACCTACGTTCAAAGACACAGGACAAGTCAGCAGCATGGAGAATAAACAGTTCTTGCCGCTAAGGAATACTTCATTAGAAACAGGGACAAAGCTAATACTCCAAGTGTGATTTGAACTACACGCAGACCTGGATAGAAAAGGGGGGATTTCACAGAGCGTCTCAGTTGTTGGTGTTTTTCAAGAAACTGACAAATTGTGTAATTAATATTTCAGCATGTTGGCAGCTCCAAAAACCAAACAGAAACAGCTGACAAGTTGCTGAGCTTTCCCAGGTTACATCTACCACCCAATCTTCATCAAAAAGGTCTTACAAGATCCTGATCAACTTGCTGTCGCTTAAAAGCACAGCTGAGTTTGAGGTCCAGGTGTGCTGAAGCACATCCAACCTTCCAGCCTGTAGCCAGGGGAGCTTTATGTGAAAACTGGCAGTATCTGCTCTCCAGACTTCCACAAACACAGCCTTCAGCTGAGTAACTCTCTGAGTCTGGAAAAGCAGAGATACGCCTTTTTATCCCAATCCAGTCTTGTCAAGTTCCTGCTTTGGCTCTAATATCACTCAAATCGATTTTTTGCAATACTCCTTCCTACCCAGTTCTCAGTTGAGCTTTGTTAAGCTTGCAAAGCTGCTGATCCTTACCTTTCATCTAGAATTATTTATAATGGACATCCAGTGCAAAATGTGTCTCAGCACATTCTCATTCATTTAACAGACACTCCGCAGTCAGGGAACTCCCACGTGTACATTAATGAAGTAATGAGAACCATCTCCCCTTAAAGAAACAACAAACCACAAATAATGGTTGTATCAAGTATCATCATCCAGATTCTATTTTACAATCCAGTCAGGCCTTGGTGTGCTAGCACTACAGGTACAGAAAATACTCAAGCACTGAAAAACCTCTTTTATAAAGCTACTGTTCAGTATTTGTTGTTCATAGGTTATTTACAGATGATGAAAACCTAAAATCCGGTGGAACAGCCATACGAAGTTTTAAGCCAGGTGTTTCACAACAGAAAAGCTTAAATGTATTTGCCTCTTTAAGTGTATAATTAAAGCAAATTGTCTTGTCAGACAAACTTTTAGTATGCATTTTAAGATATACTTTTTAGAATATACAAACTAACAAACTTCTTTCCCTTTTGTGTGCACATGAAGATTTATAAGCCAACGAAGGTCACCTTGATAAATGAAATTAATCAGCTGCCCCCTTAAAGCAGATTTTAGAAGCAAACACACATAACCATTCATACCACAGAGTGAAACTCCTAAGATGTAAAGGTAGCACTGAAGGGAGCAATTCTGTTAACAGGCCACAACCTCCTGCTCTGCAGCTTGCACCTGTGGTAAAGGCAGGCAGGGATCAGCTCTCATTAAAGCCTCCATGAGGACGAGAGACAGCAGGCCCCGCTCAAGGAACTCAGTGAATCACAAGTGCACTAAGAGCTTTCCTTGATGCATTCCTACAGACATTCTGAAGTCCAAAACAGGACGTGAATTGTGTAACAACACCAAAGGTCATAAAATGCAAGTCAATAAATGAAAAATGGGGCTTTTACTATGAAACTCTATATGCTTTCAATCAATGAGGAAAAGTGAATTACAGTACGGTTTGCTCCCAATAAAGAGAGCCGTTTGACTTAGTAATTACTTTTCAAGCAGCAAGACTTCAGAGCGCCAAAAAACAACTGTGTTCAACTCTGAAAGAACTCTTTAGGAACCCTGAAATGCATTAAGCACACAAAGCCTGGTACGGAAGCATTTGCTTCTAAGATGCGTGCTTCTCAGCCTTCTTATTGCAACCAGCTGACCACGCTTTGCAATCATTCTTCAATGAATTATTATTCAAAATATCACAACTCCTTATTTTTCAACTTGATTCATACAAGTTCTAAAGACACCAGGTGAAATTGTTCACTGGCTCACAGAATGAAAACTGGTCCACTTTAAAGAAACTGTGCCTGAACCCAAACAAACACAAATACAGCACGGAACCAGCACAAGATAGGACTTGTTTTGAACAATAGGAAGCCAATCATCCTTCCTCATGAAGATAATTAAGCAGCCAAAAAACTCAAAGCCTCTTTAAACTTGTCTTTTCATATCATTACTTGACATAAGAAAGGTGTGATCATTTTGATCTGGCATTGCAAGTACATGATCGCCTACGATCAGCAGAAACACGCATACCCACATCAAAGCACACAGTGTCTCCAACCATGGGGAACACGGGGAAGCAGCACAAAACGGGAAGCAGAAGTTGCCATCATCTTTCCTAAATTTTCAAGACTGAAAATTGATGCGTTTTTGAAGAACAGCTGTAGAACGCTTGATGAAGTTCAAGTCTGCTGAATGTCAGCCATGTACCCCTCCTTCCTTGTAAATCCTTAGAGAAAAATTAATTCTGAAGGCCAATACTAAGCTTTTAAGCATTGGAGGCCTACGTGCCACGTCACTGAGTATCTATCAAGGAAAAATCCTACTTTTAGGAATCCCACAGAATGAACCTCATGGAAAAACACACATGATCTACTTCACAAAGTCCATGAGAAATCAATTTTCACGTATAACAAAGAAAGAAACTCACTTCTAAAAGCACAACGTATTGACACGTATTGCTGGTACAGAAATGCAAAAGTTTGCAGCATCTAAAACCTTTTAATTTCTATTTTTTCACTTGTTTGAATGGATTGACTGCATTAACTGCTACTGTAATATAGAAGAATAATTTTTAATTTAAAAAGGAAAAAAAAGTGCAAGTTTTCTTAACCTTTTTTTTTGTTTGTTTCGCCCAAGCTACGTTTGGAAGTATACAAAGAATGTTCTCCATAGGAAGCATGATTGGAGACATTAACAGAAGTTAAGCCACGAGCTTTGTAAGGTCACAGAAAACTGCAACTGTCCAATTACAAATGCATTTTATTATTATTATTTTTAAAGATCACTCCAAGGAGAAGTTCAAGAGCCAGCAGCACGGCTAACACCAGAAATCCTGCTGTCTGCTTGAACGCCTTTGCTTAAAAAGAAAAATCAACAGTTACTGCAACCCATGGAGCAAGACAGTCATGAATAGCAGGCACTGCCTCACAACAAAGCACACCTGCCTCAATCACACATCTGCCCAATTTAAACGGGAAAATACAAAGCTATCCTAAACATAGCTGTGTTACGTAGGATCCTACCACTGATCTGCACAGATAACCTGAAAAGCGACACCCATTCAGTGCTACCTTATAAAAAACGTGGAGCGTCTCTTCTTGCAGAAAACTGCATCCTGCAGGCCATACCCTCATACTGCTTTAACACAGCTACTGCAAGTTAGCTAACCACAACAGTTAGGAGGTAGAAACAAACTCCAGAAAATAATCCATTTGCAGGCAGAGCATCATCACCTCTCGTGTTCTGACAATCTGTTCTCCTTCTTCCATTTTTATGGACTTACCGTGCACACCGTTCCCTAGCTGCAGATTTTAAAAAGCCAATTTTGTTCCATGCCTTCTGGAAATAAAGCACAGATTAAACCACCTCGTCTAGACATGAAACTCGCTAATTGCTGAGTAAACAATCATTTCCTTATTTCTTAAGCAAAGACTGTAAAAAGTTGAAGTGAAAAGTGTTCACTGTATCCTCAGGCATTTGTCTAAACTAAGGACAGACTCCAACCGAGGAAAAGAACTTCTTTTAACCACGCTGTTATTTCTGCGAAGCTCACGTCTGCCCAGTTTTAGCAGTCCCTCACCTGAGAATCACTGCTATTGGTGCTGAGGGTCGAAGATGAGGTTTCAGAAACCCTGACTGAAGATTATCATTCCTTGCATCTCTTTCCAGAAGTGATAATTTGCAGCTTGAACGGTGCTGCTCAAGTCATTCACAGATACACTACCGGATCCATTACTACCACTTAACCTGTTGCTTTCTAATGCAATGGTTTAAAATAACCTCAACATTTTTAGAAATATGAAATGCCTGTAAGAGGACTGGATCTACCTTGCAACTGAAAAAATCTGTTGTTCATTCATACTCAAAAAGAGGAAAATGCATTAAAATTTAACCATACATCACCACCAAAAAAGAAGGTTCTCTTGTAAGCTAAATTGGCTCAGTATTACTTGTATGCCAAAGAGTTTACACTCATTCACAACATAGAAACTTGCTTAAGAAAGTTCTTTTGGCACAGAAAACATCTAAGATGAATGGAACCTGCAAACCATATATTCAACATGGCTATGGGTCATCTCCCAGGTATGCACCACTCCTTTTTCCTAAAGAAAAGGGAAACAAATCACAAAGGAAGAGGTAATTCAGAAAATAACCTAAAATGAGGAAGCCTCTGAACTGCCACCTAGAAGGCAGAAATTACAGAACAGCACTGGCCATGGTGTACAGACAGTACGTATGTACATAAAGGCACAACTGGAAACCTGAGGTGAAAAACACAGGGAAATGATGTTTACTATTTACATTTCTGGTCTTAACATTAAACTGATTTGCCTTGTTAAATTCTCAACTCAAGCAGCACATACTACTTTCAAATAATTTTTACCTCGTTGCATTAAGATAGGCATCTTATTTCTAATTAATAATAAACTTTTTTTTTTTTAACTTCTGAGCAGTCAAAAATATCCATTCTTTTTGAACATCTCATCTTTGAACAGAGAAGGCAGCCAGATCAAAACCATTTAAGGCATTCAGTGTAAAGATTCATTTAACAGTTTCACATTTCCAGCTCAAATTAATTCCTGTCTGCTGACAGCGAATGTGAAGACTTCTCCACTCTGTAATAGCTGCATCTTCCTATCTAGCACTGATAGAATTTGTGAAAAGTGTGGAACAGAGCAGTCCAATTTTATTTAGATGTGATGGCAAAACATTGTATGACACCTAACAGGAGTGTAAGACACTCCACAAAAACTGCTCTCCTGCTAAGTCAAACTATCTCTCTATCCTCTTTAAGGAAGGTGGCTCTGCATAGACAGGTCAACTCTTTGCTGCTATATAAAGTTGAAGGTTAAAATGCATAAGCTGGTGTGGGAGACTATTTCCTGCTGAAAGAAAAGCCCTTTAAACACTAGAACCTCAAATCTAATTTGTTGGCTTATTGATGCTTCTGTGCATACTGCCAGCACAAAGCTTCTAAGTCTCTATGAAGCCACTGTACTGAGAAAATGGACTGTGCAACTGAGCAAAGAGGTGAGCATGACCACACAGTCAAATGGCAGGGAATTCACTCGCATATGTGTTTGAAATTCCAAATTTCAGGAAGGGATCAGACCTCCTGCTTTAATCGAGATCACCTGCTGGAAAAAACACCCTGAATTAAAAAGGCCTTTGACAAGCTTGCTCTTGCTAACGTCTTACTTTAAAAAACAGCAAGAACTTTCATCTGCTAGTGATTAACCTACCCATCTAAATCAAAGTCCACACAGCTCAGAATGAATAATCTCAGTCAGCCAGGTCTCTGTCACCATCCCTAGAACCCAGCCCATTGCACATTTCTGGGGTGGTAACGAGATAGTACTGTACTCTGTATACTGATGAGCAGCCGAGTTTAGTTATTCAGGTTGATATTTCCAGAAGGCCTATTGGGAAGAACTACGTGGTTTAACTCTAACGTATCACCAGCTGTAAGAGGTGAGTAAAGCAAGAACTGCCAAAGCAACGTCCATCCCAAAAGCGGCCCAGGACTGCACAACAGACCTGACAGTCATCCAGTCTGAACATCTCCTCAAGCCACAGCCAGAAGGACTTGTGAACACCAAAAGAGCTGAAACTGAAAGGGAAACTACTGCAGAGAGCATTTCTTATCTGGCTCAGTTAGCAGGATGCGTACAAGAGGCCAGCGAGTTCGGAGGAAAAAAAAACAACCAAGAAACAAACCATAAACACTGCTTGCTTACTGCAACTTTTGTCACTACCAATGAAAAGTCTTAAATGCAGCCTCAAAGTGCACCAGCGTCCAGTAACAGTTCTTTCTAGATAGAGGGACAGTCACACTGCCATGCTGAGCAAAGAAGGCTCAAGTGCTCCATCCATCACAAGTGCCAAATACTCTGCTTGAAAGTTTACAGTACCTGAACCTTTTTATTGTTGTTGTTAAGATCTATTTAAGATTTTTCTTACATTCCACAGGCAAAAGCAAACCTGCAGGCAGGTGCAACACACACACAGGTGTCAGGGCAGCGCGATGAGTTGATTTCGGTTGTTTTTGTTTGCTTTGGCTTCATTCATTTCCCCAACCAAATGTCACTTGAATAATTCAGGACAACATCCTTACTATATATTTGCATAGGGCCATAGATTGCAAGAAATGCTAGATACGTAAACAGTGCAGCCGAGAAAATACAACCCAAGCTCTCTTTTGCTGCTACAGCTTGGAACTAACAAAACTGCATAGAAAAGTCCCTTTTACCACCAAAACAGATTTGCTAATCCTTGCAGTTTCAACAGTACAGAAAAAGAACTTGCAGTCATTCTATAGAATGAAGCTCTAAATCAAGGCCTCCCACCTGAAGGAAACACCTCAAATAACCAAAATTGTCATTCAATAAAAGCTATCAAAATTTCTACTCAAGGAATGAACAACCATCGGTGAATCCATAGAAAATCTACAGAGGTTTCCTCTTCTCTGTAGGATTCACACGATGAAAGCCTTTCATAATTCATTGAAGGATAACAGTACGTAAAACCTCATTAAAAACTTGGTGAGCGTTATATATAGAAAGTGAATTTCATAAATACTTCAGGAGGACTGTGTCTGAACTAGACTTTAACTTGTACTTTGAAACATCAAAGGAAATTGTCTGCTTTTCAGGGATTTATTTATGCACATTTTTAATGCTAGGATTTCTCAAGGTAGCATGCAGAGCAGCTTTTAAGCCCTGAATATCTCTACTGGCTGCAGAAGCCCTCAGTCTGACCTTGAGACCCTGCACTATGCTTCATTACGGTGTACGATCCAGCTGCATCAACCACACTCCTCAGCAGAATGGAAATCCACAATCATTAAATGCAAGCTTAAAACACTGAACCTTTAGCATTTGAGATTTTGAGAAAGGTGAAATATACTATTCCAGCTTTTAATCCATATTACCGTGTTATTTAAATCAGCTCTGTTCCCATAAAGCATTAGGAAAAAGAAAGCATCTTCCTGTACACAATTCAATACAGCTGTGCACGACTGGCTGGGGCCTCAGGCCACAAGCCAGGAACTTCTGAGTTCAAGTCTGGCTCTGCCACTGCCTTGCTGTGTGGCCTTCAGAGAGCCTCTACGTTTCTCTGCTGCTCCTCTTCCATCCATATGCTTACCTTACAGAATGGCATTCGCTTTGTTTTTGCAGACTTTTCCACAAACAAAATACAAACTGAGAGCAATTTTTCCACTGTGGCTGTAGGTAAGGTCTGCTAAGAAGTCTCCATGCGTCAGCTGACACTCAGTAGTTTTCAAATGCATTAACTGCTAACTTGCACTACATAAACATGTATGATATTCTCACAAATATCAAAAGAAATAAATAGTAATGTGGAAAACAAATGATCAGAAAGGAGTCGTTTAGATTTTTGTTAAAAAAAAAACAACACACAAAAAAAAAACACAGAACAAGATGAAATGAAATCTGCTCTAAAAGCAATTTTAACTGACAGTACTGAACAACCTACGACCGACCTTGTTCTTATTAACCTACTGAGCCAGTGATGAAATCTGTTTTTAACAGCTTATATTAAGCATACACAAGGCATGCAATGCTTCAGCTCCAGCAATTACAACAACTAATATTTTAAGAATCTTAGTTTAACAACAAAAAACGGCCTAGGAATGTGCAGTAGAAAAACCATTCAACCTTAACTGCAATATGTAGCACTAACTAAACTATCATTTCAAATATAAGCTTTCTCAAGAAAAAAGATCAAGAGGAATTACATAAAGTGAAAGCGTACAGTATCTTGCATGTCTGCTGCAGAAGTTTCACTTCTCATTATCTGATGAAGCAGAATGCCATGGAGACTGACAGCAGCGAGCCTCAGCTTTTCCTGAGCTCCAATGAACCAGTCACGCAAACACAGCCGGTCACCTTTAGAACAGTCTGCAGTGCTTTTAAATCCACACCCTGGGAGAAGAGCTGACCTCAGAACCTTATCGAGGCAGGCTGACTTTCCAGAGACTGGCCAGTTCAGCCAAACCATACAGGCACGCTTAGACTAAGAACAAAGCAACTCACTTTTATGGTATGTTAGTTAATGCAAGTCTTTGCCTTCAGCTTAAAGCCTAGGATTTAGTGCAGCCTCCACCTACTATCTCCTTCTGCATCTTGTTCTACTTAAAATCTGGTAAGAACACACCTCCCATTGTTTTTTCCTGTATCAGGATACAGAATTTATTTGGGGCAGTGACAAATTTCAGGCTGTCTCCCAACTAATAACACAACAGCAGCATAAATGAATTCAGAATACTGCTTTATTTTGAGACAAAAACAGACTTCATCAAAAACAACCGTTCCAGAATAGCTCCCATGCAAAAAGGAGGGGGTAAAATGCAAATTCAGACAGCATGTGTTCAAGGAGGACAAAAATGGTTCAAAGCTGTGAAACATTACCCGCTACAGAATTTACAATTCTCCCGTTCCAGGTCATTTACTAACATTTTACTGCTCTATCACAGTGCCTTTCAAAATATATTTGCCGATTAGAGCCTGCAAAATTGAAGAAACACCATCCTGAAGTAGCACGGATGCACAATTATTAGCAAGATTAAATCTTTACCCAAATAAGATTTTGTTTTCTGCTTCCTCCACCACACTACCATCCACCTGTTTCCATCAGATGGAGCAAACACGAATACAACAGCAAGCCTTTTACACTGGTTAACAAGCACTGTTGCCAGGGTAATCTAGATCTGCCCTGAATAGGATTACAAGACACAGGTAAAAACCAAACCAAACAGAAATAACCCTAATGCCTTGTCCACATTGTCCCTCTGCATCATTTGGTCTGGTTAAGATGTATCATGATACTACCTGAATATAACCTGAAAAAGAATGGAAAATGTGACTTTGTAACATAAGTATATTTAATTCACAATTAACATTAGTTGCTTCAGTCAACTTCTATAATAAGAATGCACCAGCTGGAGATACAGAAGTTCTTTTAAAGAAGCTTTTGGGGTTTTAATTCAGGTTAACCAACTATGCTCAAAAACAGTTTGAACTTGATCAGCATTCAGATTCCAACCAATCCTCATCAACTTGTCATCATACCCACAAAGAAAAAGAGAACCATGACATATATGTAACCTAAATAGAAGATCCTCTATCTACTGCCACTGTGTTTAACTAGCTTTATTTATTAAATATTTACTGTAAAATCTCTTTTTAATAAAGCAGTGGGCAACTAACAATACACAAGTATAGGCAAGAAAAGGTTTGTACCATCTCAAAATTCGTATGAGGATCAAAGAGCCTAACGACCCTCTCTGCTTCATGGGATGACCAATCCTTGAAGCACACATGAAAGAGTCAGCCAAGGATGACAGTTACATTCTGACTCCTTTTGCTCCTTGGCCCTGGTTCCCCTCCCCCCCCATGTCACATTTACCAACCTCAAACTCTCTTCAGCAAGAGGCAGAAAAGCCTGGAAACAATCCAGCAAGAACAACCAGATCAGAATTTCCACACAATAAAATACCAACATTCGTCTCTGTGTTGTGATTAGATGAACTATTATCCCTGTGAATTGTTCAGAGCAGAAAACTGAGCATAAGCCCACTGTTTATCTAGCTGGCAAAGCAATGCATGAAAATACATCAGTCTCACTTTCTTTGATTAAGTTCTCACTAGTAGTTCTTCCTCTTGCCAAAGCAAGCTGTTTTGTAGACAAATATGTCTAGGGTATAAATTCAGAATGTAACGTGTTCTACAGTGGGCCCCAAATCAGAATGATTATGTAACTGAAGTTACGTGCTTTTTTAAGTGCTAATAATGAAGCTCCAGCAAGAACGCTAACACAGCTATGCTTGAATGCTGCAATGTCTTTCACTACAAATAGTAAAATTCAAACCAGTAAAAGGGAGGAAACCCAGAAGAGAGACTTTAAGGGAGGTTTAAGTGATGTAGAACACCACGTCCTGAAGAACTGGATGGCTCAGGCATAGTTAAGTTCCCAAATACAGATTGAATGATGATGACGACACATTTGTGTGTATCTGCCACACATATAAAATGGGACAAGTGAACTGAAGCCTAATTATTGGTTAAGTGGCATTAAGAGAATACATATCTAACCGTTCCTGCTTTTATATAGGTCAGCTAGCCTAAAAAGTTCAGTATCTACAAAGGCTACTGTGTGAATATGCTTTAAGGACTCACTTCCAGCAGCCTCCTTGCAGCTGGTCACGCAGACACTTGTGCATACAGAGGCTGTGGGCAAACCACCACTGTGAAATCACAGATGGACAGTAGCTTATGATCATTCTGTGCTAACAAATGCTGTGTTTAAAGAAAGAAAAAAAAAGTGAGAATGCTAGAAGTGATTTTTCCATTGTTCTGTTAAAAAAAAAAAAACAACATAAAACAACCACCCTTCTCTGGTTCAGAAATGAAGACAATCTTCTCCTCAATCTCCATTTGGTTTTCAGATTCTGCTGTTTCATCCTCAAGGCATGAAAGTGCCAGTGGAAAAATAACAGAAAATACTTGAGTTTTTTTTGCATTTTCTAGACTACCTTCTTCTGCCATGCTGTGCTGCTCTTACCTGAACTACCTGAAGATGCATCAAACCTCAGCTACTGTTCATGCTGCTGTGAAGCCCTGCAAAGGTACCACCCTAACGAGAAGCATCCTTCTGCTGGCATGAAATAAAATACAGTTGTATCTTGATGTTTTGTTTTGGTTTTGTTGCTGCTCTAAGCTCCAAACCTAGATGTTACTACAGAAGTCCCATCTAACATAAATTTGAATGGATACACAAGCTTTATGCTTCAGTGGCATTTTTCCACCTGGAGACAGCTAAGCACTTCTACATCATTCTCTTTCCTGAACATAAACAAACATTCATTTCATTGAACTCAGACAAGTTGTAGCACTAAAACAATACTCAGCTATGGCCATTAACAGGGCTCCCCTCCGTATTTCCTCCACAGGTGTATCAGCACACATTTTTCCATATTGTGTTACGTCTTGCATTGCTCTGCCTCTAAATATCACCTGTTCTACTAATGCATCTTCTCTTGCATCCCTGAGATAACACCAGGGTTTATATCCTGTTTTATGTTTTCCTACACAACCAAACTGCCTAAATAAATGTGGTTCTGAAACTAAAACACTCTGAAGGAGAATCGAGGTTTGCCCATAACGTAACATCCCAATACCAGATCAGCCAGCTCTTCCATGACTTCTCTGAAATAACAAGTACATAACTACAGTAACACCAGAGCATTTCAGCCCTAAACTATAACCCAGCACACAATATATAAAAAAAAAAGGAAAACATCCGTTACATTGACAATACCCATAAAGCTTTAGGAACTCACTTCACAAGTGTGTGGATGGCACTATCTATAAAAAACCCACACTTTGCATACGCAGTGCTCCAAAAATATAATGCTTTGTCTCTACAAAAAACAAACCTTGCTGCCTTGGCTTAGAAACAGATTCACAAACGTGAAAGAATTTCAGCAGTGAGACGTGCTGGATGCACAGCTCCAGAGCTGGTGCTCACCACAGACAGAGGAAGGCACCATTTCTCACGTGCCCTTCAAAGCACTTATGGTACCACCACTACAACAACATGGAAATACCTTGGTCATACAGCATTTTTCATCTCTGTGACACCTCCACATTCGCCCTTTATGCTGAACTGGCCAAGTCTTACCTTGACACCTCACTTTAGACAGTCTGACACTGATGTGAACAGGCTGCCCAGAGAGGTTGTGGATGCCCCGTCCCTGGAAGGGACGCTCAAGGCCAGACCGGATGGGGCCCTGGGCAGCCTGGTCTAGTATGAAATGGGGAGGTTGGTGGCCCTGCATGTGGCAGGGGGCTGGAGATTCAGGATCCTTGAGGTCCCTTCCAATATGGGCCAATCTGTGATTTGAAATGGGTCTGTAATCTAAATTCCAGTGATGTGTTAGTAACGAGACTTGCTTTTTCCTGAAGTTAATACTGAAGTTGCCGTGCTTTGAGAATCAATGTCTTCATATTCACCTAAAGTTCAGATCTGTGTAACAAATTAATTCTGCAGCAACAATTACAGCCAAATATTTAAAGTTTAGCCACTTACAACCTAACCACCTTCCTCAGCAAACTTCCCCTAAGTGACCACCCAACTTACTGCTGCCCTGTTGTTACACATCACCCTCTATCAGACTTTCTGAAAGGTTACAGAACTGGAACTCAGATATCCACACCTGATCCCCTTGGTACAAAACTGAAACAGCTTTTCAGAGCTGAACTTCCCATGTCTTATTCCCCTGTCTCACATTTTGAGCTCTTTAAACAGGAGCCCAGGACTTCTACTGAAGCAGCCCTTCAGAAAGAGGCACGTTTCTTCTTAATCAGTTCCCGCAAACAAACACAACCACAGCAAAACAAAAAGACCCTCGTGCTTCTCAGTCACAACACACCTACTAGCCGAAGCAAAGACAACACCAAGGCAATGCCTTCCATCCACGTCAGCAAAAGCAAAGTAGTTCTATGATGACCAAAACTAAGGAGTTCTGCTTCAAGGTGTGAGCGACAACAAAATCTTCCAAGGGAATGGGAAAGGGACAAATATTCTTCCAACAGTATACGAACTCACACAGCAAATTTTTTCTTCACTTGTAAACATGGATGCTTTCTACTCTACAAAGCCATCTATTAATAAATCAAAGACAAAAGTCTCAAAAGGTTTTTAGCTGAGACCAGCAGCACAGACTGCATGACCTTCTGAAGTTTAAAAGAGAAACTTGCAAGAGAAAATAAAAGAGATTTTCTTTTCCCTCTTTCCCAGTGGAGGTAAAAAGGATTTAAAAAAAAAAAAAAAAAAAGAAAAAAAAAAAAAAAATGCTGAAAAAAGCAAGAACACATTTTTCACACACACTTGTTTTACCTGATTTTATTTTTTTTTTAAATTCCAGCTGCAGACTCCTGTATATTGTTGCTCAATGACAATAAGGCCTTTCTTGTCAATTATCTCCAAAACGTAGAGCACAAAACTCCAGGGTCTCTGCTGACTACGGAATTGCAACAATTTTTAGTCTACTGAAACAGCCTGTCTTGGAAAACAGAACGATTCCTGCAGACACCAATAACAATTGTCAGAGAAATGCAAACAGAACAATAAAATACACTTCCAAAGCTACTGCCATTGCTGTAACCTGAATGAAGCAGAAGGGCTCGTGCTCCCCGACACAACGCCACTGTAACGCTCCAATTCTGATCTAGGATTTGTAACTTGTGCCAGGTCCTTCGAAATGGACCAAACCCGTGTTTTGTTCCCTTCGTACCACAGGGGCATACTGAACGCACAGCACTGAGAATGGTCCAGACTCACTTTTTTAAAACCCCATCGTTCTATGGGCTGCAGAGTCCTTATACACCCCTCATGAACTTACGCTAACTCAAAGATACTCGGATGACAAACTATTTTAATTGGTAATTCTGAATAGGAAAGATCATCTCAGAAAACTACTCAAAAGACAGAGACTACATACTGGAATTGCTTCTACTATTTTCAGTGACTGCTTTACAATATTATATTAAGCATCCATGACAGCTTCTATAGTTATGAACAGCTGCAGGTATTAGAGAATATCCCATAACCCATTTCCATACCATTGAGATACATTAGCATTTACATGATCTGACCGCAGAGAGTAATGCAGGACGGCCAAAAAAAGGTGAGGACTTTCCCCAAGCAGAGATCCTGAGAAGGCCGCATCCCACAGCGCTGCTGGTCCAGGATAAAGCTCACCTGCCTCACAGTTCTACCATTCTAAGCTATGGCCAGTACCACTAGAACTACGTATCTGATGATTTGGTCAACTGAGTGACAAACCTGGGAATCCTATCTGTAACATTGTGTTTGCTAACTGTACACCTGAAGTTTGCCAAGCAACAGGTACAGTCAGCATGTTCTGGCTACATGAGGGCTCCACTAAGCCCAGGGCAGCTCTGAATAACAAAAGCAGGTTCAGCCACCAGGCTGCACCAGGCCAAAGACACAGGGTGTCTACAGCGTTCTCCCACTCAGCTACAAGCTACCAACGTGAGAGTAGATTCCATTAAGATCATTAATCCTAAACAAGAAGAAAGCACGTTATCTTATATAGGAACTAGGTAATATGTTACCTCTAAACTTTTTAAGGCCAAAATTTGAGTGTTCTTTTCAATAGGCTCACCTTAACTGAAAAGAAAACACCTTTTAATTTCCAAGAAAAAAAACTGATATACTGTAGGATTATTTAAAATATCTTCTAGCCAAGGAGGAGGGGGAAATCTGATCTATACTACGAGACTACAATGAAGACAAATGTGTTTCCACCATTTGGATTCAGCCGTGCGGATATAAGGCCACAAAGAAACGTTAAACAATCCATCTTGTGGATCTATAAAGTTGACCTGCCAATCACAATCGATGCACACAGAAAATCTGAGAGCAGATTCTTTTATTATCATCATCGTTTGCTGCTTCAACATCCAATGCAAAAAGCACTAGAGGACCTACCAGGAGGAGATGAAGAACGCACACCGCCACCGAGAGATTTTTTCATTTAACCTCGCAGAAGGAGCATTACATCACACTCCGACAATGCAGGGGGAGGTGCCTGTGCACAGCGAGCTTCAGCTATTTCCCTTTAATTTTCTGCTCGCTTCTGGAGGGAGATGCAAAAATAACTTGCCTTTAAATCGCTAGTACGAGAGCGGGCGGGGGGAAGGCGAGAAAACGCCGCTTTTCCCCTGTATTTACCAACAGAACATGGAACGCTTACACTACGAAGAGCGGCAGACATCAGCAGCGCCCTGCAGCCGCCAGCGCGCCCGCCCCGCTCCGAGCCCGCGGAGGGGGCCCTGGAGCCGCCGGGCAGCGCCGCTCCGCTCAGCACCGCGCTTCACCCGCCGCGGGGGAGGGGAGGGGAAGGGAGGGAATGGACGGCAGGGCAGCCCGGGGCCGCGCCGAGCCCCGATAGGACAGCACACGCCGCGGCGCTTCTCCCCGCGTCCCCTCCCGAGGAGGGCAGGCGTGCGGCGAGCGTTTCCCCATCCGTCCCCGCCGGAGCCGGCGGCAGGAAGAATGCAAACCCGACTCCGTGTATGCAAATTTTTGCAGCAGATTGAAGAGCTCGGGGTGCTGCGGGGAAGAAACGGCTGTTTCGGGAGCCTCCATTTAAATAGAACGAGATTTTCTGTACGATCCGGTAGCCGGGCGGCTCGGGGAAGGCGGAGGAGCCGCAGCCATCCGCCCAGGTGCTTTACGTGACGAATCGCCCCCAAAGCCGCACTCGCACAGAGCCATCTTTCCGAAGCGCTCCGCGGGCGCTGCCGGAGCCCCGCACCGCGCCGAGACACCCGCGGAGCAGCGCCGGGCACGGCCGGGTCTGGCTCTTTAAAACCGACGAATGGGTAATTAAAAAAAAATAATAAAATTTTTTTAAAAATCATCGTAGTAATAAAATATAAGGGCGCCACTAACCTCATAAAGTGCAGCAGTGCTTAAATCCAGCGAGTTGAGGCATACAAGGTAGAAATGGAAATGAAACAAAAAAAAAAATCCCGAAACGATTTCGCGTTTGTTTTTTTTTCAATTTCAAATGTTCAGAAGCCAGCAGAGACTCCGTCGGCCATTTTGGCGTGAGCTCCCTCCCTCGCTCGCTCTCCCGCTCCCTCCCTCGCTCTCCCTCTCTCTAAAGGAAGCAGCTTTTTGTGACCTTCAAATAGAGCCCGGTCACGTGATGCCGCCGACCTGTCAATCACGCGGCGGGGCCCGACCCCGCGCCGCCTTAAAGGGGCCGCGCACAGAGCGCGCCCGACAGCTAACGCGTGCCTGAGTCGGCCCCGCGCTGGAGCCTCGACCGGGGAGGCGGCTGACGGCGGCTCGGGAAGCGCTCCGCTGTTGCTGCCTTCTGAAAAACTGCATCAAGCGCTGCAGCCGCAGGCGCTACGTGTGTGTGGGCACGCTGTGGACGGGAGCACGCACTAAGCTACGGGTAATTTCGCTTCCCCCCAAAACCAAGTTGTGCTACTGGGACAGAAATTTTCTCAAGCTCACTGTGGTACGGCAGCTCCTTGTTCTCAAGGCATGGAAGTTCTCCGTTCAGGAGCTGATGGTGCCGGGAAGTCGCCAAGCAATCAGCGCTCAGCTGAGTTGCTACTATCAAGTTAAGTACATACGTTGTTCTGAAAGTAATGCCTCCTATTTACTTCCTTGAAAATTAGAACAAATACAAAGAGCACAACGACACTATTTTCCTAGAGAAAATTCTCAGCTATTCATTATTTCTCAACATACCACCTATTAGCTGCGCATTTTCACCAGCAACAAACGAGAGCCTGCATACCATACTCTTAAATCTGCACCAGCAAAGCTGACCCACTGCCTCACAGCTGCTATGACAGTCATTACTAGGAAACATTTCCCCACGCAGACCCACTTTCCTCAGCCTGAACAGACTGAAGGCAGAAGGCTCCAAATTAGGACTATGCTGTGGGTGTGGCAGGGCAGTCAGGTCAAGACTGAGGGTGTACAGGGCAAGAGAAGGGTTGTCAGAGAAAGGTGGTTGTCTTCTCTGGCCTGAGTCTACAAGTTCAAACCTTGAATACACTGAAGCCAATATTCAGCTCTGTACACAGTTCTCTGGTGGTAATCCACTGATTTGCACAAATGAGCCGATCGAGAGGCTCTTCATTTCATGGTGCAACAGCTTTTCATGGGTACCACACTGCTTGTCTTTCACACGGCTGCCACCACCGCTGAAACTCACCTCCCACTGCCTCACTGTGTGGTCTCCATCAACATTCAGCAAGTGTCAGTAAATAACACTGCGTGCCATTTTTTCCACATGGTGGAAGGCAGGGACACGCCTTTGCTTCATCTGCACTTCCATGTCAGACACCATTGTGTCAGACTGTCCCTCTGCTGCCCTCTGTCACACGGCAACAAAATGTAATGGAATTTTGGTGGAAAGGTTCAACCCCTGCTGTCGTACCACCAACTTCCATCTCTGATGTCATGGGCCAACAAAATAAAATAGCAGGCATTACTTTTGGAGCAGCCGTTCTCCTTCATTGCTCTAAAGTTTGTTGTTCGGTAGAGAGAGCTTTTAAAAATAGAAAACTTTGTGAGAGGAAGAAGCAAGCAAGCAGGAAACAAAAACTATTTTACAGAGCATTTTGTAGGATGGATAAAACTGCCCAATTTACCGTTCTGTCAAAAATGAATGGGGCTCTGGGCCTGTTTTACCTTGCCTTGTTTGTCTTCATGAAGAGCTGGGAGGTTCCACTGATGAGGTGAAAACCACCCATGTTTTGTTTCCATAGGAATCAACTTCTAAGTTCCTTTTTTAATATAAAAATTCAACCAAGCCAGCAACTTCTACGCACATCTCTCTGTATCTGTTCCCACTGGCTCACTGGTTAAGTCTTGTCTACTCACAGCACAGAAGAGAAGGTGCTTCTTTTTTGTTTGTTTCTTAAATGCAGTGTTCCTCAAACCGAAACTGTGGTAGGAGAAGCAGCAGCATGACAGTCAGAAAGTTGACTATGGCAAAAATAAAATAAAAAACAATTTAAAAAAGGATATACGAGACCTGCACATCCCTTCAGATGGCAACTGCACTTGAAAACCTAACCATTAAGCTTTCTGATGCTGACAGCTCTGTTAATAGCTAGTGTTAAAAAGTTATATTCTTGTTATATACTAACTTGCCTGATCACAAATACTTCATTTCGAAGCACCTTCTATCTGAGGATCATAAAGCATCTTAAAAACTTGAATGAAGCTTCACAGTGCTCCTCTGAGGACAGCACCCACTGTGAGCAGACATGCGTGCTGAATGCTTACAGCCAAGGATTCTCTGTGCTCTTACAGCCAAGATAGGAGGAGAGTGGTTGAGTGGTTTTTTAATTCACATCAAACTGCATTTTGGTTCTAGATATAGACAAACCTTCTAGGTGATCTTTGGGTACCAAACAGTAAATTGGCCTCAACTTGATGTGTACAGGGATGCTCCACTGCCCAGCAGATGAACTGGGACACCACCTGTACTCTCTAGTGGTCACCTCAAGGAGGGCAGGTCCTGGCTGATCTGCAGATCTTCACACTGTTTTAAAAGGAGTCAGCATCATTCTGCTCTTATGCAAACCTCCCTGTCTGCAGGGCTGCCATTTCGTTTTTGCTCGAAGTCCTACAGGTTGATGCGACCTTGCTTATTCTGAAGGCTGCACCCTTACCATCCTACATCACTCATCCCACCGGGCCATCCGCGTTGCCCACACTACCCATGGTGACAAACTTAAAACTTATTTATTCCCCTACTAAGTTCTTCATAGCTGATGTAATGGAAGTGAAAACGTCAAGTCAGCTGAGGACATAATATTTGAGGTTTCTACTGAGGAATTAACAAGTTTCTCATAGCACAAATGCCTTCTCACCAACTTTCCTCTTTTCTGTTAGTGCACAATTTGTTTCCTAGAGTACCATAGGCAAAGTCCAAAGTAAACTGAGGCCTGCATGCCCTCCATCCTACTGCAGCTCATCGGCTCGATTTCCCCAGACCAACCCCAGAAAGTAGGTGTTGTAACAGAGGCAGGAAGAATGGTCACCAAAGATCAACTGACCTGGATTACCCTGCTTACAAGCACCAACTGCAGCTTGTTCACCTCCTCAAGTTAACGGGATTTAGAAAGGTCACGTTGTCTTTCCTAAGTAGTTAAAAACATTGCAACTCTGAGGGTAGGGATACATATGCATGTAGTTGCAGTATGTCTAATAACAAAAAAAGCAAGCAGAAAACCACTTAATTTAAGAAACAGAATTACAACTCTTAACTATTCCTTTTGTTCTTTAATATATGCCACTTTATTTATTTCAAGAGAACAAGTGAAAACATTAGGTTAAAAATCAGGATTCCAAAGCATATTGCTTCGTAAGTTTTGTAGATGTCAGTGTCAAGTTCCCAGTTGCTCTGTCCTGGATATTGAATAGTTCGGATCACTTTTTAATTATTTTCTCCACACAGAGGTACCAAATACCTACCAGTTTTCAAAGCAAAGACAGTAGTTAAATCTGGCTGTATCAACCATCAACTTTTTTTCTTTTCTTTTTGAAGTCTTCAGAGCAATTGCATACAAGCCATTGTTCAAGAGATGGCCTCCCCTCTGTAGGAGTTCAGACTTTGAAGTGTCCGAGCATTCTTCAAGGACAAAATACTCATTCCTAAGGAAAACTATATATTCTTCTCCTCCCCCAACTTCAGGGAGCAGTGAGACATTTGATGCTGCAGAATTGTGAAAATAGAGTTGGCAGGTGTTTTACTTTTTTTTTTTTTTATAAACAATAGTAGCCAAAGTATAATGCAGCTTCTTTTTATGTAGAAAAATACCGTGACTAAGCGACCAGTGTAGGAAAAGCTTGCACAGTTTCTGAGAAGTTTACAACTGCTTGTTGCACCCCATACACAAAGGCACTTATCAACACACTTTAGGAACGCAGTGACCAACTTTAGTATGCGGAGTTTACATTGCAGCAGTGGTTTGGAATCACAGCAGAAGTCAGATCTCTTTTCTTGGCAGGGACAAAAGAAGAGTGAAAGACCCGAAAAGTTCACAGCACATTATGTCTAAGAGCTATTCATTACTTCAAGGCCAAGACAAAGTTTTGAATCTATACATTAATGAAGTGTTCACAGAAGGATAACTTACAAGGAAAACTTCATTCAGAGAATTTTGCAAACACCCACTTTTCCACCTAATTTTTCCTTAATCTGCCACAATACTTTCCCTTGCTGTTCAGCTATGAATAATCCATCGCTATGCCTCCACTTGTTCAATCTCCTCAAATGCCCTTTCCAAAGTGCAGAAGCATAAAGCCTTCTATCTTCCTTTTAACAAAGTTGTTCCGTGAACAATGGAAGTAAAAACTCATTTCCTACCAGTCTCTGTCACACATGGCTGAATCTCCACCACGCCAATCCCAGCTTCCTGCTCATCCACTTCTTTGATGCCAAGGCCCCAGCACTACACGAGTCTATGCAGACTCTTCCCATAATTGTTCCGCACCTCCTGCAGCACCCCCAACCCAGGCAAAAGATAGCATCTGCTGCACTTAACTCAAAACACGTATTATGATGACAGTCATGAGCTATCAACAGACAGCCAGAAAATACAATCTCTTGCTTTGTTCTGAAGCCCTCCTTTTAGCAGGAAATTAACTTCCATCTCTTTTCTAGGCAATCACTGATGTTTACCATACTGGTAATAGTAAATATATTGTCGTTTCTTTTTCCTCCTGCTCCCTTGAGCAAAACTAGACAAGAGACTCCAAACTTACTTGGAAAGCTATATACACAGAAAGCAAACTGCAAATCAAAACAAGCTCTCAAAATCTTCAGTCAAGTCTCTTCCAAATGCCAACTGGGTTTTTTTGGAGGTTGCAGGAATCACTTACACAAGTATCCTTGCTAATACTCTCCACTACCACAAAGTGCAAGGACACCTGCACAGATGAGCATTCTGAGACTTTAGCAATTCATTAACCTGCTCCTGTATTGTCATCTTGGCAGCTCCTCAATTTTGGAGATTGTAAGCCTCAGCTAATGGGTTTCCACCCTCAGTTTCTGAAATCATATAGACTGTCAAGATATCTGTGAAATATTAAAAGTTTATCAGTTTTATCCAATTGTATCTACGCTAGTGAAAAGATGATCCTTTTTTTTCCCTCAGTATGAACAGATGTTCAGGGAAATACTATAGACTATCACTATGCCCATTTACACAGCAAGCTGTTGCTTTCTAATTGTTGTTTACAACATGGGAATTACCATGCCTTTAGAGGATTGATTCAACTGACCTTCCATCAACAATAGCTGTTAGTGTGCACCTCAAAAGCAGCAATAAACTCACTGGTTAAACGCTTCCCTCCCCTCTGTTTAAGGCCAGAAGCCTTAAATGTTACAGCAGCAAGCATTAAAGTCAGAATATTTAAAGAAAAATCTAACTTTCACATCTATAAACACATCACCACAACAAGACCTCCTCTTTGTATGGATCCTTTACACATACCTCTACTGAAACTCAATACATCCTATTCACTTCAGTCTAGTCTATCAGTGCAGAGCAGATTTCTCACAAATGTTTAAGGGACGTCTCACAAAAGATTCCTGGAATGAAAGCATTAGTCTTACTCCAGATCTGCTCCTTTTTTTCCTTCTATACCTATAAGGAAGGTGTGCTACACTTTGAGTTTTGTAGACACTTTTTTTTACTTATGGTGAGACAGATCAGTACTTCTCCACGAATTGTTCCAACTTGTTTTGAGTTTTTGTGTGGGGAGTTCAGTCACTGGCCCGGAAACCTCTGAGCAAAGGAATTTCTGGCATCTTGGTTCGAACTGGCACCAACCCATTTTCCTTTGTTCGCATTAAAGGAACCACAATACGATAAGAGAAGAGTATATTTTTAAAAATATTCATAATAATTCAAAACAAATGCGTACTCGGGGGATTACTATAGGAAAAGCTTTCCTCAATCTGATTCATTTTTCTAGTGAAAAGAATCATTTATTTCTGTAAAAATCTGTAAACTGATCTTTCCAAGCAAGCTGAATACCTTTCCTGCCTTCACGTACAGCCCTCTGGTTTGAGATGTCAGAAGTAACAGCTGGCTACCTCTGAAGAAAATCCTACAAGCTTTACTGCTGTCAAATACTCAGACGCATGCACCAACCCAATGCAAACCAGCATGAGCCCTAAACATGACCAAGTTGATTAAGTGCAAAGAGTTCAGCAAATCTATCAAGGTAGGAGCAAGAAAAATCATACCAGCTCAGCAGATCACAGCATGACAGCGGTGTGATGCAGTTGAAGAGTTCCAAAACACCTCTGTAAACAAGCTTTCAGTTCACACCATCTTGACCACAGGGAACAGAACTTTCATTTGTACAGTGAGTCCCTATCTTCTACATCTGCGTTACTCCTATGAGGAGCACTGCATTTTACAATAGTGGATGGTCACTTCCTGAATGGTCTACATAGGTTCAGCAACTTGCAACCAAGTTCATGCAAAGATTGTTTATATTTTTTTTATCCTGCTTATCATCTATAAAGTACAGTGGACAGTCACTAAAATCTCTATTTGCTGACCACAGGAAACAACAGGAGAATACAAAAGTCTAATGTAACACAGATCCATTAGCCTTTTTTTTTTTTTTTTTTTTTTTCTCTCTCCATATGCTTGAAATGAATATTCAGTCATTCATCTGGGTGTAGATACAAAAATACAGAAGATCCAATCATCCAGTGTGAAAGTACATTTCAGGACTGTAATTGACAAACATTTACAATGCCAATGGCTTGCTCTAAGAGGCCAGGATGTGAACTCTTCATTGAAAATGAGTGGCAGCAGCTTGGTGTAGCTACCTCATCTTTTTTCCCAACTACACAATTACACTAGTCATGAACAGCTATCATGCCAATGATACACAGAACATAGAGACAGACCTCAGAATTATTCTCGATGCTTAAAGAACAGCAAGGAAAATTACTGAAGTCTGTTGCTATTATTTGAGTATTCAGCATTTGTAGCAGGTTACACTACATTTTAAAGAATGAATACAAAATTATTCCAACTTTTATTTTATGAACATAAAATTCTTTTCCTCCTGAAAAGAATAATTATTTCTTTTTAAACCAAGACCATTTCCAGTAAGTTGTCATTAATAAAGTCAAATGCAATCATGTGAGGTGATGTTCACGTTTTACATCTTTACCACCGATTTGAAAGCGTCAAGCCAAGCAACTTGCCTGATCACCAATTTTTTAGCTAAAACCAGTGCTTGTTTACATACTAAGCCACTTTTTCCTCAGCAATAAATGCCTCCACAAGCAGAAAGACTTTTGCCTTATTACTTTCATGTAGTTCAGTTCAACAACAAACTATAAACAATGAAATAAAATAAGTCAATGCATCAACAGGGAACTGAAAGGCAGAATTCCTTCCACCCCCCCCCCCGCTTCTATTTTACAAGCAATTTAGAAGACAGTATCTTCTTTTTCAGAAAGTGGTAAATTACTCTAACCAGAAATAATACATTCAATTTACTAATGGAAAATACCCGTTTTGTTTAATGAACTTCTATGCATGCATTCCAGGGATTTCCTGGTCTAAACACTTACAGGATATGTTTTATTTTTATCATTCTTTATGACAGTTACATTAAGAGGAACAGTGGTAGGGAGAATGAGCAAGAAATCAAATTGTCCTCAAGTTTCTTTAAACCATTTTTCTTGCCCATCTCAAGCAAGCTACTTCATAGTAAATGGTCTTCCATATAAAGGTAGGAGAGAAATCACAAATGGAGCGTTTAGCAATTATTTTTGGATGTTTTTCCATGTGACATTTAACACAGACATCATACGCTTCAAGTTTGTACACCACAAGCAGTTGTCTGAGAAGAGCGGTTTAAGAATAAGAAAAAAAAGCCAAACCTACTGAGACATGTTTTAGCTGGAGATTGAAACAAAGAAGGATCACAGATCAACCTGGAAGCAACTTATCTCACTCTTGTGCAAGATGCCACTCATCAGTTCCTATCTCAGAGCAATGTACAGCTGAAAAGAGAGCAATTTCCAGCCATCCATATAAATGATGCATCAGAAGGCAGTTACCTCGGGCAGCTTTCTGAGAAGTGTCTGCTTAGGAGAGGGAGGGGCAACAGCCACTGCAACCAAACCAGAAAGACTGCCTGAACAATGAACTTCGTGTTAATGGGGCGTCCCGTAGGTAGTCCTTAGAAAGGACGAGAGAACAGGGGGTGGAGGTGATGTCTGAATAAAGAGGCTCTGGGATTTTAGGAATTTGGTCAGTACAGAAATGCTCTCTGCTTCAAAGTACAATCGGCTGTTTAAGATGGTGGTAAATCAGAATACAATTCCCCTTCTTTTTGCTAGAAATAACAACTAGAACTGAAGCTTAGAGAAATCAATAGTGTTGTTGGTGTCAATGTGATATGGACTGGGAAATCTGTGATACCATACTTATAAATCAGAAAATTGGAACAGAAATGCACTTTTTTCTTCTTTTGGAAAGACTACACATGCAGTCTTGTCTGACCAAGAGAGTTTTTGTAAGTTCAGAAGCAGGTTTTGTGTGCTTCCTACGCAGGGCAAATACAGATCTTGGAAAAAACAACAAACCAGGCTGTTCTTACCAGAAGACATCTGGAAGAAAGCGCTATGAAATCCCAGGAAAAGCAGCATCATACAGTTCAAACGTAGAATGCATACTGTCCACAAATCTTTTCCTCTCTCAGTGCTAGCAGCAGTGCAGGATAAACACATGTGAATACTAAGTGGAAACTTTACCTTTGGATTTAACGTTTTTCTGTCCAGATCTCAATTGTTTCTTTTTCCTCAGTCATGTAGCTTCCAATTTTCCACATACTCAGAAAATGCTTGCAGAATGACATTATGCTAATGGTGGAGGTTATAGATGAGGTACATGGAAAGCTGGTATCTCTTCATGACAAAATAAAACATGCTATGCTAAATGTTTTGCTACCTCCTAGTAGGAGATTTGAAAGAAAAATGAGTGAGTAGGTGAAACAAGGCATCTTAAAAACATTAAATGATATTTGAAAACATTTTCAAACATTTTTAAGACTAGCTTGCAGAAGTAAATACTTAATTTAAATGATTTTTGCACAGAATATTCAGACAAGAGTTTTCTTGGGGATGAATACCTCTAATTTTAGGTACAAAAAGATGAAAAAAAAAAATCAGAACATTAAACTAATAAAATGTGGAACAGAATTGATGAATCCTTTGGCACTTAAAATACTTCAGTATACTTGCCAGCTTTTTCAACATTATTGACTTGCCGGTCTTACAAGTAAAACATAGCTGCTCTACAGCTCCAGAATTCACTGCTGTCTCATCCCCTGCTGCCCACTCAATTGCACAACAAAGGGCATTGTTTTTCCGAGCCTCAGGCTCTCCTCCCTACACACACAGGTAGAGATGCAAACTTGTCCTAACACTCCATCGCAAGGAGTGAAAAAGGACTTCTATAATGTGAAGCTGATGAAAGTATTCCTGAGTTTCAGTTGGATCAGCTGTATTCAGTTTTTACCCTGAGCTTTTGTCCCGTGGTCTCCTGCCCTCCCATATCCTTCCAAATTACGAATGAAGTAAAATAAGCAATAAAAAAGTCAAAGGCAGAAGTCTCCTACTCGGATGCCAATACAAGAGCTAGTCTGAATTATCACTAGAACTTAAGCATGTTGAGAGAACTGCAGCACTCTGTTTGGTTGCTACATACATAGCACACATCTCAGCAGTGGCATGTTAGGATGTCAAAGGATGTTTTAGGGAGGGAAGGGGAAAGGGGGGCACAGGTTTAGGCTACGTTTACCTTATGAGCTTATTCCACATGCAGAAAAGTCAGCTATGAGCTTTACTTCTAAACAGAACTGTTGATGTTTCCAAGGAAGGGCACTGTTTGCCACGAATTTCAAGAGAAGTTGAGGTGACACACAAATTACGTACACAAAATTGAGTTGATAATCTGAATTAGGATTTGGAGGTTATTTTGAAATTCCAAGTATGATCCTCAAAATGTTTTTGCTGGTGCAATTTGTTGCTGTCAACAAATTTTTTGAGAAGTCGACTGCTCCAGTGCCTGAGGAGAAGCACACTTCAAGGTAGCTGTTTCCAGCCTCAACAGCCCATGTAGACTCATGGAAGCATGGATTTCAGCATTAGCAGCAGCCCTCCCTGCAGCACAGCCATAGTCATAAAACAGTGGCACTGTGCAGAAACTTCACATCTTTCACAGGACTGGAAATGGTGCTGCCCGTTCCAGATTTCACTTCTACTAAGGATTTTGAATGAATAGTGTTACATGAAAGTTGGTTCCAATCTAAATGAGTTATACTCATGTTGTAAATAGCTAGTCCAAAAGCCCTGTATATAATCTGTGAAGGCTGCTCTAAAAGTAATACCTCCTATTTTATTATGTTGGCCTGTGACATCAGAGATGGATGATGGTGATGTGGCCTTTTCACCAATATTCCATTCCTTTTTGCTGCCACGTGACAGAGGGCTGCAGAGGGACAGTCTGACCAATTGGTGTCTGACATGGAAGTGCGGATGAAGCAAAGGTGCGTCACTGAATTCCTCTGTGTGGAAAAAATTACACCCACCAGTATTCGTTGACACTGAATGTTGATGGAGACCAAAGAGTGGACGCAAGCACAGTAAGGCAGCAGGTGATGCGTTTCAGCAGTGGTGATGGCCATGTGAAAGACAAGCCACGTTCTGGATGTCCGTGAACAGCTGTTACACCATGAAATGAAGAGCCTCTCAATCAGCTCGTAAGTGCAAATCAGTGGATTATTACCAGAGGATGGTACAGAGCTGAATATTGGCTTCAGTGCTCTGGGAACAGTGATGGCAATGTTCAAATACTGCAAGATTTGCACCAGATAGGTCTCACAAAGGCTCACACAGGAACAGAAAGGACATTTGTATGCAAGTTTCTCAGGACCTATTGAACCAATACAAGGCTGAAGGTGACAGCTTTCCAGAGCACATCATTACCAGTGACAAGACATAGTATCACCACTATGAGCAGGAGTCAAAACAACCCATGAATTCCCCATGGAAGAATAGTTCCAGATACAGACCTCAGAGGGTGTGTACTTTCTTTTAGGATACAAGTGTGCACTTTCTTTTAGGATACAAAAGGGGTGGTCCTTCTGGATTTCCTGGAATCTGAAGAAACTATAAACTCTGACCACTGTAAGCAGGAAAGCGCAACCTTGCATAGCATGGTCAGAAAAGAAGACAACAGCAGGCCCCATAACCAGTTTGAAGACCACAGAGCACACTGCCAATCTTGGCTGGACCATCCTACCATACCTCCCTTATAGTCTGGATTTGGTGCCTTCTGACTTCTACCCGTTCAGGCCAAGGAAAGGAGGACTGCACGGCAGACAGCAGTTACGCCCTCATGGCAGCTGTGAAGCAGCAGGTCATCTCTGCTGGTGCAGATTTTTATGAGCATGGCATACAGGCTCTTGTTCACTGCTAGCAAAAACACACAGCTAATGGTGGTATGTTAAAAAATAGCATTTTGTAACTGAGAATTTGCTCTGTGAAATAGTGTTACCTGGTCTTTGTACTTCAATACAGCAAATACAAGAACATTCAATATAGCAAAGAGTGAGAATACGCCATTTCTTCTTTTTTTAATACTAGAAGGTACTCTTGCAATGTCAAGTTTTTATCCCTGAATCAAACTGCACTGAAATAGCCTACTGCATTTCAGAAATAAAGTGCTTGAACTCACCCAGAGATGTCAGCTCCTTGCAGCCCACTATACAGCTGTAATTTTGCAAAGGAAATTTCAAACTAAACCGCAGCTAGTTGAAAACTACTGCTTACATTGAACATTTCTCAGAAGTGTCTTTTTATTTCTGTTTTTTTCATTGCCAATTCAAATCTTATTTGAATCCATTGGAATGCAGTTAAATATTAAAAAAATATCTGGGTTTGCCTAAGGTTAACACTTGCTGACTCCTCGAGCACACTGATGCAAGTTAATTCCCTCACAGGTCAGTTGCTGAAACTGTATGTTCTGAATACAATGTCAGTAGAGTTACTCAGATGAAAGGCAATTCAATTAATGTGCTCAACTTTTCAGGAAAGCAAATTAAAAGCACTCAAAATAAAAATTCCATCTGCACAGCTGTAGAAGGAGTAAACTACGACGTCTGGAAAGCTGGAAAGAAATGAAATGAAAGTCTTCATTTAGCATATCTATGCTTGTAGCAAAGATCTAACTCACATTCAAACTTATGATCTATTTCTTCTCACTAATAAGCTCTGATTTTAATTCGAACCAAGCAGAAAGACACCACTGAATATACTAACACAGTGAAATACAGAAACTTTTAGGATGGAAGGGATCTCTGGAGATGATTAATCCCATCCTTTACTCAAAGTAGGGCTAACTACAGCAGGTTGCTTATGGTTGCATCCAGCTGGGTTTTCAGTATCTTGCAGCACAACTTCTCTGGGCAGCCTATTCCATTGCTTGACTACTGCCATAGTGTTTGGGATTCTTTTTCCTTTCTTTTCCCAGAAAAGTTTGCCTGACTCCAAACCTTCTAATCTCTAAATTAAGAAGTACCAGATCTCAACTTTTCCTCATTTTCAGATGCCCTAAAAGCCCTTCTGTGGCCCATCATAGAGCCACTCCAGGATGTTCAACTAATACTTAATGAAAGTAATTTTTAAATGTTTTTTCCCTCCTCTTCTCCTTTTGAGATCTGTTCAAGAAGCTCTGAACACAGTTGTTCTGAAGTAAATTAAAGATATAAATTACTGGACCTTTGTGTGATATTCATCCACTTATCCTGGATGCCAGATCAATGTCACTTACAAGCACTAAGTTCCATCTCGGCAGGCAACTTTTGTCGGGTAGATGAAAATTTGAGATTGTTCTCAGAAAAAGATTCAAGTGATCAGTTTAAATTTAAGAGCAATACCCACAACATAATATTGCTAGCATTATGCTACAACTACACAAAATTATTTTCATCTCTTAGCTATATCACTGAAACTGCACTTTAAGACTTCTATCATCTTGCTATTTCATACACAAAAACATAAATTTATTAGTTAGAGAAAAAAAAAAAAAAAAAAATCACTCCTGTCTACCAGTGATGTCATTCCCTTTCCAGTAAGTATAGTTTTGGAGAATAGAGAGATTGTAAGGCACTTGGGAAAGCTCTAATTAGAAATCAGGTCAACTGTAAAATAACCACAGCTTCCACTGGCACCTAAAATAAGACAGCAAACAAAAGGCTAGAATAAATCCAATACAACATCTCTCCTATACTCACTGTAACAACATGCACTATTGTCTAACTAAATAAGTAATTCACAAGAGCAGAAACGGAACTCCTGCTCTTTAAATGTTATTCCTGCACTCATTTCTTTCTGGAACTTTCTGAAAGTTTCTACTTTTCTACTTCAATAAGCTTTGTATCTCTTGGTACCACAGTAAGTTGGGCAGTCTGAATAGAAAGAAATAGCAGCAATTACTTTGAGAAGTTTGGCTCGCTTCCATGATGGAAAGAATGTGCATGCTCAGCACTAGAACTTCCCCAAGCTCATCTTGGCTACCTCAGAAAGATTTTCTCACTGTTGCAGAGGCAGTCAACTCAGTCAGTAGCTGCTCTGAAAGGTAAGGAAGACCTTCAACTTGAGACAAATCCCAACCTTTCTGCAACAAGTATACAGCTGAAGAAAGAGACAACAGAATTCCTGTTCATGAGGTGACATCTGACCGGGCGCACTGGGAGCGGGGGCTGTTGATGAAGGTTTGTGTGGTGGATTTCCTAGAGATAATCTTGCTTGTTCCAAAAGGTCCGTCAGGGGAAACATTTAGTTGCAATACCAACATGAAATTACCACTGTATAGCCGAAGGAAAGAATACAGAATACAGCCATTACTGCAATACACGTTTAGGGCCAAGCTCTGCTCTTCTGCTACCGGCTTTCAGTCTGAAGTCATTGGAAACACCATTTTCTCCATGTGTTTTGCAAATAGAAATCTGTCATTTTTTCCTCCCGTCAAGCTTTTTTCCTTAAACTGCTAAGTACCGGGATCTTAAATTGTCTATCCTTAAAAAACCATTTTGTTTACCATTTCAGTTCCTTTAATACGGCACACTTTAGTGAATTAAGTATTTCAAAGACAACCACTCTACCATTTGCACAACAAGAGAGAGGTCCTGGTTCTAGCATATTTCAAATTATTTATCCAAAGAAAAATATATAAACGTTTAATGTACAAATTTTCACTTTAAAAATAAAAAGTGGAATTTACTACCTGAGCACTAAGCTTCCAGAATGATTCTCTTTCACAACAAATTCTGATTTACCTTCTGAAATTGCAAAGCATATCTCTATGCTTTTAAATTTAAGGTAAGTCAACATCCTGATTTTTTTTTTCAGCCACTGTCCACTGTTAAATACCCGCATTTAAAGAACCAGAAGGGCGAGCATCAAACAAGCAACCAATGCTCTCAGCACATTTAGACAAGAGTGCTTCACACCACTTACTACGATGGTAAGGCCCTTTTTAAATAAACGCGTGACTCACTGTTTGTTTTCTTCACCAGGAGGTGGAGTCTTGCCATGCCCCTCCATTACAAAATCCTCATGTTCCATCTGCAAAGGCAAGCATTGCAGGTCAGAATTGGTGGAGCAAAACGCACATCACCTAAAGTGGCTCTTGTCCATATGCAACAACTTAAGGCAGCCACTTTATCAGAGCAACTGGTCCAGAACAGACCACGTAGTTTCTTAGCAACACAGGTTCATCTCCATCCCCATTGCTATGGTATCATTTGCTTGCACAACTCTCAGAAAATCTTGCAAGGGAAGAAGAATGATTTAATGGCTACAGCAGAAGACTTATCAGTCATTTTACAGACACCCTTCATTATTCTGAGTAAGGAGGGCTTCTGTCATTTCTCGTGTGTAACGTAAGAATCAAAAAAAAAGCAAAACAAACCCACATTTGTCTAAACACGATCCCTCAACAAAGTTTGCTTTTTCTTGTAAAAAAAACCTAATTAACTACAGATAGAAACTGCTGTAAAAACAGACTACTTGTTGTAAAAATACATTTTTATACAAAAAAGACTTTCACTGCACATATCTAGCTTAGTTAGCAGGGTAAAAACAGAGGCCTGAAGGAACCTCAAATAAATGCTGTTCCAATGACAACATAAGGTAGGCATTTCCTTTGGCTCACATGATAAAAGATTCCAAGGGCACTAAGGAAGTTTTCTGTTTAATTGTTTGCTCTTTAAATACAATTTTAGCCCACATTTTCAGTAATTTCTTCATCGAAAAAGACGAATTGCATTGTATTTGTTCATTAATTATGCACACTTCATTTAATTACTTCATTCAGCCAGAAGCTCTTGCAAAGGTAGCAGAATATTCTTCTCTTTCTACAGAAATTTGACGCATGCACTTAGTATTTTATAGAAACATCCAGGCATGGTTAGCAGTGCTCTACTTTATATGAAGTCAGCAAGCAGCCACAGTGCAGTGTTCAACAAGCTGTACGGAAATAAAGCAAATAAATCCTGATCACACACGAATCCATGATCCACTACGTTACACTAGGAATGGAAAGGAAAGGAGGGCACTATTCTGTCTGTAAAGATAACATAATTTAGTTACTCCTTTAAGGATAAAAACATCAACAAACAAACACACACACACACACACAAACCCACAAATCAACCAACAGCCACTACCCTAGCCTTTCCCTAGTGCCCCTTCCCTAAGAAGAGACAACTTCTACTCATTTCTGTCTTAATCACATTGACAAGTGAACAGTGCTGACAAAAAACCCATCATCTGCACAGTATCATCTAACAAGGATAACAGAAATTACGTTTTTCTCCTGCACAAACACAGTCCTAAGTAAACACCAACTGAACTGAGAAACTGAGAACAATATGCTGGTAACAACATCCAGAAGACAGCCGATCAAGTAAGCATAAGGTATTTTCACATTTGTAAACACGTACCTATGCAACCCGGAGTCAAAACAGTAATTTTGTTTTAAAGCATAGTTTGAAAGCAAAAAAGAAACGTGCAAACAACTTGCAAACAATTTAGTGAACAACTTGCACTTTTATGCACGTATTCCCACCACAACAAACACATTCAAATCCGGCTGTACCTCAGCCTACTCTTGCTTCTCAAGAATTCTAACATCTGCTCTCAAACTGTCATGTGAAAGGTATTCCACCAGTTGAACTGTTGCAAATTTAAAAATAAAAAAGATGGGATAACAGATTTGTGCATGCCAAAACAGGATGGTTCTGCAGTGAGGGTAAAGTGGTTGGTAAGTTACTCTTACACAACCTGAAATCAGGAGGTATTCTCACATGAATTACTCTGTTTAGCATATTCTATGTTCAGCTGAGTTGATTAATGCCTCTTGGTGTGAAATGAGTACAGTTCACATGAACGGTAAGCAAGGGAATGGTTTGTGGGCAATGCCAGGAGGAAGGATGAAATGTAATGTTTGGGAGTAAAAGAGAATGAGATACGCAACGTCTAACGCCAAACTGAGAAGGCTCCCACACAAAATAGAAATTCAGCTTAACCAAGCTGTAGAAAAGAAGAATTTGTAAAAATTCAGGCATAAAAATAGAAAGCCTTTAAAACCAACAGAAATTTAGAATGGGATGTGAACTTATTTTATTAGATCATAAAGAAGAAATCTGAAGGAGAACTCAAACATTAGATCACCATCAAAACAAGGCAATTGCCAAAGTATTGCCAATAAAACTGCTGCTTTACTACAAATGTAAAGTAAATTATGCTGCTAGCAGAGCTATTTGAGAACATTTTTATCTAGCACGCATATCTATCAAAATTACCATTTCAAAGAGAAGAGCAGGCAAATAATTAAGAACTACAAATCACCTGGGCTTCAGACAACATTCTTGTAGGTCCAGATCCAACCTGTTTTAAAGCAATTGAAAAAAAAAAGAAAACCCAAATCTACTTTGAATGTGAATCAGTAGCTTTACTTCAGACACTAGGTAGAATTATCTGAAATAATCTGCATTATTAAAAAAAAGGCTAGTGGTAGGCCTCCTAAACAAAGGCAATGGCAAAGTCTTACAAGAACTTCACCAAGAAAATCAAAGAGCAAGAAAGTAGTCATGAACATAGGAATTGTTGAATGCATGAAATAAAGATTAATTGGTAGCTAACAAAAAAAAAAGCTAACAATGAAACGCCTCAGGACACTAGAAGAAGACATGGGAACTTTGAGAAATTGAATACCAGGGAACTGGAAAACTGATAGAATGGATGACTGTTAAAAACACAGTTGGGTGGTCAGAGGAGCACAGCTGGAGACAGGCTATCTAGAGGCTGGCAAAAGGTGGCATGCTGCAGAGGTTTGTCCTAGGAAAGATCTTTACATCTTTACCAGTGACTTGAAGGGCCAACGTGGTCAACTCTGAGGTGGTCAGGCTCAGTCAACATGGCTCAGGGGCAGGGCTGCCATTCAGAGGGGCAGCCTGGAGAAACAGAGCAACAGGAGCAGTAAATTCAGACAGGACAGCTGCAAACAGCACACCTGAGAGACCCTGGCAAGGACAACAGCTGAAGAATGACAGGCTAGGAAGCAGCTCTGTGGAAAAGGTCTTGGCAGGCAGCAAACAGATCATTAGCCAGCAGCGTGCCCAGGCTGGAAAGGCCAACCGTACCCCAGGCTGTATTAATACAAACCTTGCCAGTAGATGAGGGAATTGATTATTCCCTCTACTTAGCGCTCAGCAGACCATATCTGGAACAGTGCACCAACTTAGGGGCCCCACAAGAAAACATTCCCACAAAGTGGGCTGGCTAGCTTTTACAGTAGAGACCGCTGAGATGCTTGGTCCTGCAGCACCTGTCCTGCGAGGAAAGACCGAGGGCTCTGAGCTTGTTCAGCTTGGAGATGGTTTTGGGGTGCCTGCCTACAAGGAGGTCAGCAAGGAGCCAGGCTCACCGCAGTGGGGAATGGTGGGTGAAACAAGGAGCGCAGGTTCAAACAACTCTAAGAACAGGAGCTCTGGGCAAAGTAATGTCTGAGTCAGAGGAAAGATTGTATGTGAATAAAGCCCAGATCTGCATTAACACAAAGCAGCGTATGACCAATGCACACACAGTTTGACAGTGTTGTAATAAACAGCACTTCTTCAATTTAAACAAAACATTCTCACAGAAGCAACATAAAAGGATATAGTCATTTGTAACCTATAGTAATTAATAAGCAATTTGTTGTACAAACATAACTTGCAACGCTGAATTTTTGAAGTCCTTGTTGACTGTACATTTTTACCTGTCCATATAAATATATAGATTTGAGTACTGGAGGATGACAAAACATAAACAGTCCAAGCTCTTCTGTTTCTGACAAGATCATCTTTGTGCAGTGAAAGGGACAGGGCTCTGAGAAACGTGATTTAATGAAAAGTGTCCCTGCCTGCAGCAAGGCTGTAGAACCAGATCATCTCTAAAGGCTCCTTTCAACAAAAACCATTCTGTGATTCTATGCATCAGGCTATTCCATAGGTCTGATCCAGCTTAGCCTCTTTTCACAGAACCTGACTGCTTCTTGAACCTGCTTCACCAAGAGCAAGTCGGGCCTGATAAACTGGGTGGCCTTTTATGATGGAGTTAAAGGCCAGGTTGGATGGGGCCCTGGGCAGCCTGGGCTAGTATTGAATGGGGAGGTTGGTGGCCCTGCATGTGGCAGGGGGTTGGAGATTCAGGATCCTTGAGGTCCCTTCCAACCCTGGCCATTCTGTGATTCTGTAAAGCATCTGCAGATAAAAGAGCAATGACTTCATCTACCTGGACTTGTGCAAAGCATTTGACACCGTCTTGCGTGACATCCTGGTCACCAAATTGGAGAAAAATAGATTTGATGGATGGACCATTTTCTGGATAAAGAATTGGCTGGATGCTCATGCTCAGAGAGTTGTGGTCAATAGCTCAGTGTCCAAGAGAAGCCCGTAGATGACCGGTGTTCCTCAGGGAACAGTGCTGGAACCAGTGTTATTTAACCTTTGTAGACAACACGGACAGTGAGACCCTCAGCAAGTTTGCAGCCAACACCAGGCTGTGGTGCAGTTGACACACTGAAGGGAAGGGATGCTATCCAGAGGGATACGAACAGGCTTGAGAGATGGGCCCACGCCAACCTCATGACGTTCAGCAAGGCCAAGTGCAAGGTCCTGCCCCTGGGTTGGGGTAATCCCAAGCACAGTTACAGGTTGGGCAGAGAACGTCTTGAGAGCAGCCCTGAGGAAAAGGATTTGGGAGTGCCAGTTGATGAAAGAATCAACATGAGCTGGCCATGTGCACTTGTAGCGCAGAAGGCCAACTGTATCGTGGGTTGCATCAAGAGAAGTGTGACCAGCAGGTAGAGGGAGGTGACTGCCTCTCTACTCTTTTCTCACGTACCCCACTTGGAGAACTCCGTCCTTCTTGAGTTGGGGGCTTCAGAACTGGACATGGAGCTATTGGAGTGGGTCCAGAGGAGGGCCACGAAGATGATCAGAGGGTTGGAGCACCTCCCTAAGAGGACAGGCTGAGAGGGCTGGGGCACTTCAGCCTGGATAAGAGAAGGCTCTGGGGGGAACTCATCGCAGCCTTTCAGTACCTGAATAGGGCCTACAGGAAAGTTGGGGAGGAACTTTTATAAGGACAGGTAGCAACAGGATGGGGGGAAATGGCTTTAAACTGGAAGAGGGCAGATTTAGACTAGGTATTAGAACAAAATTCCTTACTGTTAGACACTAGAACAGGTTGCCCAGCGAGATTGTGGATGCCCCCTCCCTGCAATCATTTAAGGCCAGGCTGGATGGGGCTTTCAGCAACCTGGTCTAGAGAGGTGTCCCTGTCTATAGCAGGGGTTGGAACTGGATGACCTTAAAGGACCCTTCTAACCCAAACCATTCTATGACTCTTGTGAGCCTGCATATAGTAATATCATTTCACAATCAGTTATCTGTATTTTTCACTTTCAAACTGGAATTACTGAGGTGAGGGGCAATGGGCTTTTTGTCAGAAAAAGCTATGCAGTTTATTTGGCATCCTAAGAAGTCTAGAATAAGCTTATAAAAGATGGAATAATCCATACCCAGCTTTGCTTGACACAGGAACGTCAAAAGTATTTTACTGGGTAGTCTACCTTAACTTAGAGCGATGCCTCTGAAAACAAAATTAATGAACAAACCACCCAAGGAAAATTCCATGGATGTTATTTATATTTTCTAAAATTCGTTCTTACAGCCTTACTAATTGATTCATTGGAGTTTTTGAACTTTTGAAATCAAACAAGTACATAAAAAATAAAATATTTAGGACTCATTCTCCCACTGACAACGCAGAAAGGATAAGGACATAATATTTAAAGTTTTGACTAAGTGGCTACCAGAGGATGAACTGAACAGAGGAACAGCAGTCAACAGCAAAAAAAAGTGGAAAAATTATTCTTTTTCTCCTCCAGACACAGTTCTCTACAAAATGCTTATGGACGTTCTTCCCCCAAACAGTCTCTCAACCTCTCTTCATCCTCTTATCACAGTATCATGTCCAGCACTCTTCTATTCTTTTTAAGGAAGCAAGAGCCCAAATTCCCTACTGTTTCAGCTACATAATGTGTGCAGTTAACTGGGTCTGTAAACAAAGGCATCATTTAAGCCTCGATAGAAACAGACAAAAAACAGTTTTCCTGAATACACAGAAATAGACTGGAAGGTGGAGGTAAGAGAATGCTATTTTACTGATTGCCTTTCTGCCAAAGGAAGAAAAGCTGGAATGGCCAAAGGTCTGAGGCACTTTAGTTTCTTGAAAGGACTGCAGGGGGAGCCACGGGTTCCAAGAATCAAAGAAAGTGCACTCTGCACCTGATTCTCCTGGCAAGAGATGGTGAAGGCTTCAACATTCTGGCAGCTGGAAGCAGGAGCCAGAAATAGACCCTTAAACAGCAGAGGAGGGAAGTTGATAGAAAACCTGCTTTTATTAAAAGAGGAACTGCAAGTTGTCAAATTCTGTATTCTATTATTTTAATCTTTCTTTCCAAGCATCTGAACATTCAATTTTCTATAAAAGCTTATATACTGAGTGATCTAAATACAAGAAGACAGTTTTATATACACTTCCAAAGATACTCACAATTAGACACTTCAATACTTGGTTTCTAAAGAATGAGGTATACCAAAAGTGTCTTAGACATAACAAATCAGTACTTCTTTTTCCTCTCCAGAAGTCCAACAGCTGTTACCACAGTTTTATAATACTCTTTCTAAAAATACTTTCAATGAAACCCTAATGGATGTGATTAGGAAGTGTACCTAGTCTGGAGTTCCTAGATAAAGTCCTGTTTGACATATTTTGAAGGATTAGGAAATTTCCACGGCAAAACCCTCATCTGTTCTGAACACCAACGTCAGAAACTGCACGTCCCTAACAGAATTCAACATCTCCATTAAATATCCCAGCCCTACAAAATTGAACTGAGAATAAGAGAAACCAAATACTTTCTCAGGCATAGGACAAACCCTTGTAAGAAATCCTACACTTCATTTTAAGCAATGTTTGGGTTTTTTTTCCCCCCTGCACCAGTCACAGAAACGCACTAATGCAGCTTCACCAGAGAGTTACTATCGCTACCTTTTCCCATTCAACAGATCCTTTTTTTTTTTTTTCCCTTAATTTTACCTTTTAAATAACAACAAGACAGTAACCAGCTGCCTGAACGAACATGAGATGAACTCTCAAAACAGTTTTCATTTATTAGCATCTCCAACGCATGAACCGAAAGCCTTATCTAGCTTGTCACTACACTTCCTTCACTGAGGAACAGTCAAGGTCAAAAGCTGCTGCCTGCAGACTGCAGCGATTTACTTCCCATGCTTAAACTTAATTTAGCACAGCCTGTTGCAGGTCCAGCTTAAGACTGATTGATTTGGTGTTTCACCACGACTACTGCTTTAAGAGCAGTACACCTTCCTAGCCCTCAGTAGCAACAGAGCTACAGTAAACATGCAATCAGCATTTCTTTTGTCTCGCTAATACTTGCTTTTATTAGAATTTCACAACCTAATCGTTACAATCCAAGCAATTAGTCACCAGTCACTGTTGTTAGCAGTTGTGGAAACTATAAATGCCAAGCTGCTAGAAGGACTTGTCGGAAATATCAGACAGTTTGAGGTCTAACAGAAATGTAATCACTTCCACAGCTGAAAGGAGAGCTGAGTCACCGTTCTGCCTGACTTAATATAAGCATTTTAGAAAAATTGAACTAAGGATAAATTTTACTTGTTAGCAACAGATAAAATTGTTTAATTAAACTTTAACGTCCTTAAATAAAACCAGTGCAACTTAGCTGCAAACACCTGAATGATTTTCTTAGGAATAAGTTCAGCGAGCTGGCATCTCAAAATGTGCGTGGAGTAGCACAGATTAGTTAGCATGAATTAGTGCCAGTGTGCACTTTTGGAGATTCTACCTTTATTTCAGTACACAGATTAAAATATACAAAAAAAGTTTAAATAGCCATTTCTAAATTTAAAGGGAAAAAAATTTATAACCCAAAGTCCTTACCTTTCTTTTTTCTAAAGTGAGAAAATAAAGTGTGTTCCTGAACTATGCACAGGAAAATCCTGGAGACAAGATACACAGAGAAGTTATCTGAATTTTTGGACCCTTTCAGGTTTTTGCTGTATCGCACAGCAAAATTGCAGTATTGCTGAATTTTCACTTGAACCTATTTCTGCCTTTTCTTCCCCTCACGAAAGCACAGCCTCAACACACAACAAAAGAGCAGCACAAGATGCAACCCAGCTCCCAGCCTACTCACTATTTCTTCAGGTTTCACATCAGCATCCAGATTGTGCATTTCAATGTTATTACCATTATGCAGTCTTAACTGGTTTTCCTGTCAGTAAAGAGAAGTGAAAGCTTACTGATGTAATCCTGCTGATAAATCACAATCACGTTCAGTATCTCCTCACTAATCATTGACTACTCTTCTGAATACAAACACACTTATAACTCACACGATTCCTATTTGAAACCATTAATCTGCTCTCTGTGTTTGGCATATGCAGCCCAATGGTAGCTCGATTCCTGACTCAACACTAACTGTAAGTGCCAACATAGTGCCATACACCACACGTGCATCACCGTAACAGAGCAAGGGGACAGATGACAAATGACAGCTCAGTTAAACATTCAGAGTTTGCGTAACTCACAACACATCATTTGTGTTTCACTTAACCACTGCTGCACGTTGCTTCACAACTCTAGCAGGCGTCTTCTACCACCAACTCAAACTCATCATCTGCACTTGCAGAAATAAACCACGCCCCACCTTCTCTGCTAACTTCTGAGATGCTCATGCGATCTAATATTCTATGAAATTTGCAGCAGCTTAACATGAACTCCCTGCTAAGCTTGAAACAAATAGATGTATGAATGTTAATGACAGGAGTCACACACTGGAAATGCTAAGAAGGTCTGGACTCCAGCCACATTTCTCTTTTCTACCGTATAGATAGAAAAGATAAAAAAATATATATTTTTTATTTATGTCTTAGCTGTAAAATATTTCAAATGCAACAACTCAACAATATATACAATAATTTATCTCAATCTTGGTCTGGAAGCACTCTGAGATACTCAGCTGTTTGCAGCACAAAACTTTTTCCTAGTAACACCTTCAACCACCAAAGAGGTTTCTTCAACTCACTGAAGTTAAGGCATGACAAGGCATCTGAAAAGCCATTTGAAATCTTCAACTTTGAAGCTAAGACAGTTTTGAATAGTAGTTCAGCAAATTCAGGCTCAAAATATTTGAAGTATTCAGAATCCAAGTGCTCTGCATATCCTGCCAAAGCTGATAATGGAGCCCATCCTTCTGTTAGCTGTTCTGTACGTATATAGAAGGGATCTCAGCAGGATCTGGATTTAATAAGAAATGAGCAACTTCTATTTAAATTATTTTCTGTACTATTCTTTTGGTAAATGCCATCAGCGTTTCATAAGGCATGAATTCCAGCTAGCAGGTCCAACTCTGAGGAAAGAAAAAAAAAAAAAAAAGAGAAACAGAAAAAACTGTTTGTTTCCCAAATATTTAGGGGAAAAATCTGACTTGAAAGCCCTTGACCATTAGTTCTAGCAGCCACTTGTATGCTTCCCAATGGCTATTTGGCCAATTCAGTTGACAGTTTATGGTACAGACACAACTGAACATGTTATAGCAGTTTAAACTGACATCTGTAAGTGGCCAATATTGTAACAGACACATTGTTAACCACCCTGACAGAGAAGGAAGAAAGCAAGTTAAATGCTCCCTTCCCCTTAGATTTGGAAAGCTTGGTGCTGCGTTGCCACAGAAGAGCAAGTGGCACAAACAATGAAGATTTTTCAATGGATTGAGAAAGCAGATGATAATTATATTACTGAAAACTAAATTACACTTCTGCACTATGCACTGAATCACCTTCACTGGGCCATAAATGTTCTTTGTTAGGATTGGCTGAAATGACATAAGCCAGGCAAAGAAGTGCTGAAATTATTTGTCCCTAAGAGATCTGATCTGACATGACAGAACTCATTTTCTTTCTGTGCTTACAAGAGACAAATTACTGTGTGGACTATAAATACAGGAACTACTGTTGGCCCAGAAAGTCCCTGACCAACAAATAGCCCGAGGCTGCGAGCCTTCAGCAAGTATGCATTAACCCCCCTTTTAGCCTCTTACTTAGGCATCCGCTTTTGACCACTGTCAAGGGCAAACAAAAAAGCTGCAGTTATCAGAATGCACATCCAAGTTCACTTCAGCTACAACAGAAACACTGACAGTGCTGATGGCTGACTTCTGTATTGTTTTCCAAATTTCTCAGGCTTATTAGAATCTGTGAGATATCCAACAGACAGCCAAGCCACTGCAGCATCTGCACATCCCTGGGGCATGCGAGCCATTCTTTTGTACATCACAAGCTTGTTCTCAAACAAAAACTCAAACGTCAATAGAGTAAGTTATTTCTCCAGCAATCACAAACGAAAGCTGTGTATCTGGAGAAACCTATCAATGTGAACTCAGAGCACTGCCACAATATTTCTTAGCAACCTCATTCCACACAGGCTTACTGCATCTGCAGACAGCTATCACATTCTCCTTTCTTCACGGTAACTTCTCCATAATGTACATCTTGTCTACTAACCAAATGCCTGAGTGAACTGACTCAGGCTTTCCCCATCAGCAAGATTTTAAGTAGCTGATGATATAGAGCTCTAACATATCACATTGACACAGACTACAACCTGTTCCAAAACCTGTGAAATGCCAGCGCTGAATGGAAAGAGCACCTTCTGAAAAGGTGGTGGAAATGTCTCAAATTGTGAACCAATACAGCACTGGCTTGAGAAGAGATGCTTCCTAAGCAAACCTATACAGCAATGCCCCTGTCTCTGACCAAAAAAATTATAAAGGGGCTATACAATGGTAGTTCCAAAATGCAGAACCACCTTTTAAGTTAATATTATTTGCTTCGTTTGGTGGTTTGTTTTTCCTCTTTTACACCATCTTATCATTTGCTGTATTCAGTTGAAGCAGAGATGCTACCAGCCAGGAAAACATTACTGAAGAAAGTATTTATGAAAAATAACCTTAGAAAGAATGGAAAAGCGAAGTCTAAACTGAATTTTGAAACTGACGCATTTTTCCCCCTCTAGAAACCAGACGCACACCTGTTCACTGGAATGATTCCATTCTATTATGTATTCTCCACATGGACTGTACATATGAAAAGGCTGAATCAAAGGACAGTCTGACAGCAGTCCTTCCTTAAAGTCAATTTGGTAGATGACGGTATTTCCCAAGGGGAAAAAAAATACACGGTTTTATTAACTTTCTTTTTCAGTGTCGTATGAGCACTTCAGAGTGTACAGAGGACAGAAAATGGAGAGAGTCATCTTCCAGTTTTGTAATCTGTGTTTTAAAGATTTCAGCGTTCACTGTGCGTACGGAGGTTTCACAACACAATCAAACGGCAAAGTCTCGTCCTTCGTGCTCAGTGAATTTCTGTAAGACTATCCAAAAATCCAAGCTACCAATGGCATTCCTTAACAGTGGCTCACACAGCCCTGTCTCTTTAATTACATGGCCTCTGTCACAAATTCTTCGATTACTTTACCTTTGAAAGCTCTGTTTCACAAGGCCAGTGGACCCCGATAACATACAGGAATTTACAGCTCTTTGCTACCATGCCTGGAAATTTGGAAAATCAGTTGTAAACTGACAAATGGCATTCTTCCTGCTGTAGGAAGGTTCAGATAAGTAGAGCTTCTGTATTTAGGCCATTCATTTTTGTTGGCCACGTGGTAAAGAGAAAAAATGAAAATAAAATGCTTCCCTTAATGGATTCTGTTAATTTGCCTTTAAAAGATGAGAAGTCTGATGTAACGTTTTTACATGTTTTAAGCATGCATCATTAAAAGCAAGGACAACTTTATTAACATAAGATTTAAACCAACTGCACTCTTTGCTGAGGGACGGACAGAATTTTACTTCTGATTTTTTGTTAAAAAGTTCTCTGTGTGTTCAGAGCTGAACTTATGCTTAGAGGGAAGCATAAGGTGCCTGCTGGGCACAACAGCTCTCTGCTTCCAAGAGACTTTTCAGGGTATTTTTTACAAAGACTCCTACAACTCACATTCCAAATGATGGAAACGTACCCTTATACGTCAGGGAACAAATGCTGGAGGCTCTACGACCTCCTAGCGGAGTTAAAAAACTGATAATGTGTTCCAAACATATGGTGAATGATTTATAAAAAGCAAAAAAAAAAATAGGACTCTTCTGGACCCAAAGGAGAGCTAACGGCAACCTAAGTTGAAAGCCTTGAAAACTCTGACTTGTCAGGTACTTACAAGGTTGAAAGTTCAGCTCTTCACAGAATGGCCTGGGTCGGAAGGGACCTCAAGGATCATGAATCTCCAACCCCCCCGCCACAGACGGGGCCACCAGCCTCCCCATTTAATACCAGCTCTTCGTAATAAGCCAAAATTGTCAAGTCCAGCAGGGATTCATAGCGCAAGAGAATCCATCAAGCCTGTAGGCACCAGAAGCCAATACCAGACTGGAAAATGGCTGCCTTTTAAAGAAAACAACAACGAGCCACTCCAACTCCAGTGACAAAGTAATTTGTTGGGTTCATCACTGTGTGGGGGCCTTCAGCCTGAATGCCTTAAGTTACCTAGCACCACCTGAATAGAAACCCATTTCTGTAGCACTAAGAGGTGTCAAGGTTTTGGACTTACTGTTAACGAATAACCCAAATATGATTTTCTTCTTACTGTTGTTAACTGTAAATCCCAAATAACAACACCAGCCTAACTGCTGACAATCTCAATGCAGTTAACATCGACTACCAAAAACCAAGCACAGCTTACACATAGAAAGAGTGAGTGAGCCATTCCTTATTTTTAAGTAACAGGTATCTCCCAACTGGCCACACTCCCCTTCCAACAATGCTTCTAGTTTGTGTTTGTAAATATCAAAACATGTAATTTATCAAATCAAATACAAGTGCTAATCTGGCAAGCTTAAGTTTCCTTAGTTTCAACAGCTAAAGTCTTTGAGTAAGCATTCTGTACTTTTTAACCTTTTCATTATCTCAGTGTAAATGCCTCCAGATAAAACAACCACAGCCATCATCAACAGCTCTGAAGTGATTTAAACAGAAGGAAAAATGCTACTTCACAATTAGACACCAGGAGGCAAGAAAAATGAGAACAAGAAGGCAGCAACAGAAGGAGAAGATTCTCACTAACAGATAAGAACAGGTGGGCAACTCAAAATAAAACAATGATTAACAGGTAACTTTCTCAAGACAGTTTGATGAGCAGCACTGAGCAGTGAGACCGAACAACAGCATGAGCTCCAATTTTTGCATTGCTGGTTTTGAAACAGCCGTATGTGAAACAGGCAGAAGCTGTTTTCCTCCTTTCTCTCCTACAACATGGAACCAAAACCACAATTCATAAACATCTTTCTGTACACTATGCAGGTCATCATCCTTCTTCTCTGCAAATTTATAGGGTTTTAGTGTCAATGACAAAAGATCATCAGGGCAGGAAGGAAGAAATATTACAACACTTGATATGAAAATTTTAATTGCATTTTTTGGGAAAGATGTTTGCAACTTAAGCTAAAATCTCTGCCAATATTGAAATAATTAAAAAAATATTCCAAATCAGGCATAAACTTTTAGCTCCCCCTTGCAATATTTTACAGTAAAGGAACAACTGAGAAACAAAGTAGAAGTGTTGTCTGGGCAACAATCCTTAACAGATGGATAAAAGCAGCTGAAAAGAAATGAGCCACAAAAAAGCAGCTCAGTGCTTGCTGATATTTTCAAAGTTTTGAGGCTGTTGATGGAAAAAGCTCAGTAATTCTATGTAGCAATTCAACTCACATAAAGCATAAGTAGAAAAAAAACAAATCATAATCCAAGGAGCAGGAGAGGTCATTGGGTTTGAAGGAAGAATTTCTTAAAAAGAAGGGAAGAAAAACAAAAATGCTGAAAAGACAAAAAACAGACATCCCCCACCCACTGGATTACTTCTACAAAGTGGAAGATACATTGCTGCGTGGTATCCAGGCTGATCACGTAGATAAAACAGATCCAATATTTGCTGCCTAATAAGGCTTCCACATCTGTCAAAAATAACTACCTTAAAAAAAAAACAAAAAACACAACAAACATTTAAGAAGGTTACTTTTGAGTGTGCTCCTTTCCCTCTTAGTGGAGTGATTATCATCTAATTATTGGAATCAAAAGCACGCTATTGACAGCTGCCTGCTGTCTTTACTCTGTTGATGTTCTGCTAACAAAGTGTGTTTTCTGACAGCCTGGCAACAAGGAAGAAACTGAGATGTAACAATGGAGCCAGTTTAGATGAAAAGCCCTGGCAAGGAAGCTGCCAAGAGAGTAAGGTTCCCCAAGTCCAGCCTACGGTGTTTTGTGGAGAGAGGGAAGCCCAGTCTTTGCTGGAAAGCAACCCTGGAAAGAATGAATGACAAAAATAAATAAGTAAATGAACAAATAAAGCACGGCCTATTCTTCTGTCCCAACCCTATGACAATGAGTGGCCACAAATGTTTAAAGCTATTTTAAGACTGGCACCATAAAAATGTTAATTCTTGCAGTACCCAAGTCTCCATATTCAGATGTTGATCATATCTCAGCGAAGGATAATTTTGGTATCATCCCTGAAACCCCTCAATTTTTCATTCAAGCCAACCTCTACCTACGATAGGAGAGAAATTCTGAACAGTGGAGAAATACCCACCAGACCCTTGAGCACTTTTTGCATTTTGAAAAGAAAAAAAAAAGTATGGAGCACAATCACAGCAAGGCCATTTACTACTTAGTAGAAATTCTTCAAGCATAGCTGATACCAAGGCATTCCAACACATAGGCCTGGGCCATTTTCATATGGACATAAAGTGGCTTTTAACTTTGACCTTATGTAAAAAAAAAAAAAACAAACAACAGAAAAACCCACAATCACCTTCAGTAACAAAATATAAACAAAAACATAAAAACCAAGTTCAACATTTTTTTTTTCTCCATCTTTCCCAAGAACAGCCTTAGTTGGCTGCAAAGTAAAGAAATAATTTCATAAAAGAAACCTTGCATGCTTTACTTTCATAATTATTGTGGTGAAGCCAATAAAAGATGCTAGGAATGACCACACAAACGGTAATTTCTTCCTCCATATCCCTTGCACAATCTCTTTTTGGCTTGACATGAATTATCCGGAACAAAGGCTACGGATGGTGCCTTAACATGATAAGATATAATCAAACTTATTGTCACTCAAGTACCTTGAACGTACTTAATCAGCAGCAAGTGAACTCCTAAGAACTCTAAGAGCTCTGGGTTCAATTTCTACAATGCTTTAGAGAAGAGCTTCAAAGGAGCTGCTAATATACCAAACATCCTTCTTGAATGCACGCAAGAAATAAAACTCTAGAAGATGTAGATACAATTTACAGGCTGAAAAATCTTTTTCTATTGAAGGCCAGAGAACAGGTAAGTTGTGGGAATTACAGAGTGTAAGCTGGGGAGGAGTCCAAAAGGATCACAAGGATTTGAATGTGGGTATAAACACCTAGGAAAAAAAACCCTCACAGAAGATCCACTGATCTGAACAATAAGCATAGCAATAATTCTTTATCTGGGTTTTATTTACAACATAATATTTTTGAATGGATAAAGGGGGAGAAATGAAAGAAACAAAGAAAGTATGAATAGGTAGTTACATTAATGTATTTGAGGAACAAAGCTGTTCCATCCCAAAAAAAAAAAAAAAAAAAAAATCGTTGTCTGCTTTGCAAAGAAGAGAAGCAAACAGCCTTGATGCAAGAAGAAGAACTGAACTACATTACTGAAGTCTTAAAAAAATATTTCTTAGGGAAAAAATCTCGATGAAAATGGCTCACTAGATCACGTGAACGCTTTTAAATGAAGTGCAAAACAATACAGTGAAATACACATTGTTTTTCTAGGACAGACCCTGAGTCCTGAGACTATCATTTACAGTCAAAAGAAACACTGGGACACGCACTCCAGTGTGTAGTCCTGTGTATCACAGGATGAGAAGGAAGCAGTCCTGAGAATGTCTTGCTCAACATACACTGATTCTGTGTAACACCTGCTATACAACAATATGCACTTAGGTATCTAAAGTCACTTTAAAAGGCTTTATTTGGAATTTAAGCTCTGTACTTTTTTGAACACCTTACGTGGGATGAAGCTTATGATCTTCGCCATTCCAATTAAAATTAAAATCCATCCAAAATAAATCCATGAAAATAAAGCCTGCTTTTTACTAGAGAAAAAGAGTAAATTTCACAAAAGTGTTGCTTCAGTCTACTTCCTGCCACACAGACAAAAGAAAACAACCACAGAGCTCTTATAGGTATACATACACACACACACAACACACTCATATATAAAGCTTATAAAGCTCTTACATATATATACACACACCTAAGAGCTTTGTGTTTTTTTCATATATGTATATATATACACACAGACATATGTATACACACATATATACATACATATGGCTTTATGTGTGTATATATCCATATACAAGCACATAGACACATACACACACACACAGACTCTGCCTGATGAAAATAAAGCACCGATGACCATGCTGTTGAACACAGTAATTAATCACACCACGATGTTTTCTCTCGTCAGTATCCTCCACTGGTACTTGTAACCACATTTGTGTTAAGAGAAGCTTTCAACCGTCTGAGTGGGTGCAGGTGCATCCAGATATGTTTTCATTTGTCAGTTCCAAATCTATTGAGTCTTCTTTCAAATCCATTTAAAATTTACATAGTTCCCTAAGTACATATGGGACAACCGTCAAGTTATTTCTGTAACAATTAGTTAGCTTCTAGCATGATGACTAGAGCTTAAACAATGTTTTGTTCTATTAGAGCATAAAAATATGAGAAGATGTCTCAGGAAGCTGCAGCCTGATAATGACGAATTTCAGGTCCTGCAACAATTCCCTTTCTCAGCTGCAGCTCAAGTACATTACAGAAAAGCTATAAGCTAACAATGATTTGGATCTTCATGAACTTTGGAAGTCGTATTTTAAAATGCATTAATTTCAAAGTTAATGCAAATTGGTTGAGAAAGGACTGTAGAATACACTTACAAACCTACTGAAGAATATGATAATGACCATAACATTATGTAAACCAAAGACATTCGCGACTCAACACCTGCACCTTCAGGAAGTTGGTCTCAATAGCAAAAAACAGGACAAAACCAATGTTATATTCAACAGCAAACTTAACAACCTGGTCTCAACAATGCATGTCTAGTATCAGAGATACCTTTATAGGTAACAGTCCATCCAGCCTCACAACATCAAAGCACATGCCGACACGCGCAAGGAAATGAAGCCATCAATCAGTCAGTAATATAAACACTGATACCTGCACTCACATGCCTAATTCTTGAAGTTAGTTAGCTGACAGGGTGTGTGTGTGGGACAGAAACCTTGACAAACCCCTCCAATTCTAACAAACAGAACACAAGCAAAGTTAGTAGTTCTTTTCAAGAGTTCCCACATATCTTCCTGGTAGTAGCCTAATGTAGACGCTTTCAATCCTTAGCAGTCAACCAAACAAGCTCGTGTTCCTAAAAGCTTTTAAAAATGTTATTTTTAATGCCTCCAGCATCATAAGTATTATTTATTGCATGCAGTTATTTATTTAAAATATCATCAGTAGTCAGCATTCACTCCACATATTTCCCATTTCAGCCAAGCAAGTTCTTGATCCGCCAAAATACCGCACTGTTCACCTCACTGACCTTGGGGCTGCCTTCCTCCAGTATTTCTCCCTCATCAGTTTGCATGGGAACAGGATCTGTGCAAAGCTCTGCAGAAATGCAAAATACTGCCTAAAAGAGAAAAAGAAATACATATTTTTAAAAAGAATTATTTGCTGCCTTTAATAGTGGTACACGAGATTGCGGTGCACATGAATAGTAACTCCAGGCTACGATCTTCCGCTCACGTTCTGCATATATTCCCTGAATTTCTGTTTTGTGCAAACAGTAAGGCATCTGCTGTTCAGGATAAAGATACAATTCTACTTAATGAGAAGAAAGCACCTAGCAGGAAACTGGTGTCTTTTCCATGCTAAAATATGTCATTGTTGAGTATTTGTTGCATTCATTGTGTTTGTGATTAAAGCTACAGTCAATACAGAATAATTACAGAGAGTAGAGGCGAGCACATTTTTCTTACTGGAAAACAGCTTTTGTGCAAATACAAGATTCACAGATTCAGCTTACAGTCTAAAGGTTATCAGTCTGAAAAATTGTCAAGACCAGCAGTCATCCTAGGAGTAACTCTGAATTCTTATTTCAGGGAACTTTTCTTTGACTTCGTTTTAGAAATAAATACAGTCTAAGCTCTAAACAGTTCAGGAAGCAGATAAAGTCAGTCATCTTTACGTTGCTATTTCCAATCTAACCAAGGCCAACAGCTCCCAGCATTTTCACTGTTCAGCACTACTTGGTAACTTTAATTTGTCTGACAGTGTCCGTGCATTTCCAACTGAATAAATTCTACATTCCAAATTCCTACCTTAAAATTTTAACTTACTGACAAACGCAATGCAGTTAGAAAGACTTTAACTAAAAAGTTCAGACAATCTTTCACTCCAGAGCATAAGCAGTGTTTTAGGTGCAATTCAGCAGGAATCTCTAATTCACAAAGGCAAGATATCTGCTATTAGCAAATCCATGACGTTCCAGTTCTGTGGAAAGTAAGGGCTCACACTATGTTTAAAACTCTAAAGCAAGGAGCTGGTTAGCCTTTAATAATTGTCCCTCTCAAGATGCTTAACTCCCCAACTGCACCAGCATTTACATGCCACTAAAAGTCTGCATGCCATATCTGCTCCTCAAACTACACAGGTGCTGACTTCAATATCGCCTTCGCTGCAGTAATTTCAAGCCTAAGAACTGAAAAACTCAAGAATACAAACTGTAATGAAGAGAAAGCTTAAAAATCTGTCACAGATACACCTCTTCTGTCAAAGTTAGAGGCTGTTCATAAACTAAGGCTGTACTGCCTTCTGTATTTTGTGCAGGTAGAAAATATCTTTCACGGCTATGAAGTTGACACAAGAATTGAAGAATACATTCTGCAAACAAAGGGTCTGGAACTACAAAATGCTGCATACAGCTTATCAAGCCTTGCAACCAACAAACTGTTATGTTCATTAATATTACATAGTCTCAGGCAAAGCAGCAGCATTTTTCACAGACTTGCAGAATAGTAATGTCCTTTCCTGGGTAAAGATGGGGATAAAGCAGAACTCTCACCAAAACTGCCTCCCTCCTTCTTTTCACAGGGTGTGTGAGATCTCAGAAGAATTTCACCCTACTTCTATGGTAGGTTCAGTTACAAACAACTTTATTTCCCCTTTTCAATGAATGCTAAACCTTTGAACTAGCACTGTCACTACAAATGTGATGCTCCATCTTACCCTGTATTTCCACATGCTAGCACAAGGCATAACAGGTACAACCTTTCAAAATTATGAAAATGCTTTCTGAACAACCCATGAACTTGAAATGGGCAGGTTGTACAATCAGTGCCGCTGCTGAGAGAATATATTGATCATTCTTAAACCTAAGATTTAACTTAACAAATCAAGCACGCTGTGTTTGTCCAAAACCACCTCCAAATATTCAGATGGGACTTGTTGAAGTGCATGAAATAAGTTAATTGAGATCCAACAGATGCTGAAAGTATTATATCAGCTAGCAGTATAAGAAGATGCATTATTTTATCCCTTTGGTGCCCCAATCCATTGCACGCAAGTTAACTACGAATGCAGTGTGACAAAACAGTTCTTTCTAACACAACATAAACCAGTGCTCTGGAAATATCTTCAGCTTTCATCCCCTTCCAGAAATTCTACTGTAAATTATGAAAGGGGAATAATCAATTCATACAGGATCAACAGCAGATTAATCTAAATTTCAGCCCTGTCTGCAGCATGTCTCTGAGCAACATTAATGAATGCGGGTTTGTCACTTTAACAAGGAGATTAAGTAAACAAAGGCAGGAACATCTCAAGTGAAATACTGTAAGAAATGCTCCTAAAGGAATTTGGAGTTAGGCTCTATTAGCAGTGAAATCCCTAAGCACAAGATATGTCTGCTGGAGTAACTTCCCTTCTAACAAATGAAGGCTGATAAGGACAGACAGAGGGGAAATTACAACTGTGAGGCTGATAGAGAGAAGTTATTCTGCCAGTACTCAGAAGTCTGAAGTACCAAACGGTGGGCAAGATGCATGCCACACACGTGTCCAAGATCTCCAGCGAGGCGAGTGCCCTGAGCACGGCAAGGGCTCCGGCAGCCAAGGCCTGGGCCCTGTCCATGGTACTTTGCCACACTGCATTTCCCAGCCCGACCCAGATGTGCTGGGGCACAGGCTTCCTCACCTCACTTGGCCAGATCGCGTTCAAGCAATTGGGAAGCTCCGCAGATTGCTGGACAGACAGTGTGCAGCCCAAGAGCCAGAATGGCTTTGGCCAGGACTGCTGTGGCACCAAACTGACTTCAGATCGGAATTACAAGAAAGATGGAACTCGAGCTGCAGAAGCGCCGAAGAAAGTTCATAAAATAAAGCAAGATCAATCAGGTCAAAGACAGACCACTGTGAGGACTTGTCGCTGCTCATTAAGAGTACTATGAACCTCAGAAGTGCTATGTTTATTTTCTGAGAAGATTAAAAAACAGAAAAACAAAAACAAAAACAAGAATCTTAAAAATCACAGAAAAAGAGAGGAAAAAAAGTAGAACTATGAAATAAAATTAGAAAAAAAAAAATAGAAAGGTTACAAGAATAACAGTAAGCAAGTTCCCTCATAGTGGAGAGACTAAATACACCAGAACAATCCATAGTTCAGAGAGCGAATGAGAAGCAGAAGCAACTGCAATGGAGAAGGAAAATATATATATATACACACACACACACACACACACATATATATAAAATATAATATAATATAAATATATATATATATTTTCACTTGCCTCACACTTTTCACTTGCCTCACAGTTCATCCACAATTCATGCTTTATTAGCTGTAATGTTCAAAACATGATTGATTTTACTATTCATACAACATTCAGCTAGCATGAACTCATCCACATAGGATGGCAAGAAGCTGGAAGTTAAAAGGCTCTAATTTGGGGGAAAACAAAAATGCACAAAAATAATCCAGCAGCTGGTACAGGAAGAGCTTAAGAACCTGAAGCCACAGACTGCAGGAGGAAGTTTTACTGAGTACTATCCTGTAATTGTATTTTTCCCTGTGGTTTTTGGCTTTTTTCAGGCTACAAACTATCGAGTAACAAACTACACGTCCAATTCAATTCTCTCATTTTTACCTACTTTCCTTGACTCCCCACAAAAGGAAGGATTCACATAGCCACTAGCATAAGAATGCTGCATTTCAAGCTTCCTTATTGCCAAAAGCAGACATCTGGGGATTCCCAAATCCCTGTGAAAGCATTTCTACTTTTTTTTAGTAGTCATTACAATTAAACATGACTTCTCAGCCAAGGAAGCAACTGCCTGGTGCCAGTATATAAAGAATCAACACAGTTATTCCATGCTGTTGGCAGTGTCAAATCTCTTAGGCTTCTGAGCAGAGGGTGAAAGATCACACTTGGGGTAGCTTTCTTACTTTGTACACAGAGGATAGAGAGGCAGGTGGTATTACGGTCCTGGAAGATTGAAAAGGAGGCCAACAAAACAAGTAATGTGATGCACCATGTTCCCTGGGGATAAAGTTACATAAAGTTTACAGACAGTCCATTTAAGGTTTCAGATATGAAACCTATGAACAAAGCCACTCTTGGAAAAGGTCAAAGCACGATAATCCCCTTCTTCCATTCTTGCATATACGCACCAAAACTGCTTCACATGGGAACTGAAGTCCCTCAGCCTTTTTATTCATCTGAAGTCTTCTGGAAATACTTACTAGCTTCAGCATGAGTGAAAAGCACCCCAGTGAAAGTCTGACAAATGGCATACAGGTATGTCAGCATATTCACCTACCTAGCAGATGCATATCTAAAGTTAGTAACAGCTTTTAACTCTAAACCATAATACAGCGATTAGAAGAGGTAGAGACACTCACTAACGTGAACTTGCTATCATTCTCACAAACCTTAATGCCTAAGATAACATTATCCTATCATAAAGTTATTACTTTCTGGCCAAATCAGCTTAATGTTTAGTTTTGTGTTCCACCACTTTCTGAAACAAAGATGTACAGAATTTATTCAGCGCTAACAGGATGATGGACACAGCTACCAGTCGTAAATACAGTGTAAGCACAACAGTGGAGAGCAGCCGTCTTCTCACTACTGTATTCTAGAAAATTTTGGCAACTAAAATCTAGCCAAACTTCCATACGCTCACAAATCCCTCAAGAGTAATTCCAATGAACAAGGTACTTCCTCAGCCTGACTTTCCCTCACATAGAAAGGTCGATTATTCAGAAACATAACAACCTCATCAGCAAGGGTGTTGGAATCCAAATGTATTGAATTTTGCTGGGTGTCAAACAGTCACCATCAGAACTAAGCACCTCATCTAAGAAATGGGTCTTTCAGCACTACTTCAGATTGCCAGTAGAAATCACAGAATAAAGAGGAAAATAGTGTCTTTCATATGATATAAAGAAGTGCTTTATAATGTAAAATCAGTTGTGGTTCCTACGCACTGTGAAGTCTGAATCAGATATGGCCCACAGGAAAACCCTCAAAGGACAGCAAGGCTGTCACCATTACAGATGGTGAGCAAAACCTGAAGGTTCTCTCAAGAGCACCAAGCAAAACAAACTCACAAATGCCCTTCAGAACACAGCAAACTTGTATACATGCTATACTTGAAAACAGGAGTTCAAATGAAGGTAGTACTATACAGAACTATGTCTCAAATGAACCTGTTCATTTTACTAACACAACGGTTTTGACTGATCACTGCAATCACTGCCTTTATGTACACGTGCAGACAAAACTGTGTTATTTTTTTTCTACAGATTATCTAGCTATAGCATAAGAAATTGCCACAGTTTCACATTAAACAGAGTTTTTCTCATTGTACATAAGCAACAAGAATTTAGCATATGGAAAAAGAACAGAAGAGTTTTTGTCATTTTAAATGAGAGTTATGAGATACAAGAAAAGAGCATCCAGAAGAAAAATAAAGCTTAAATTTAAATTAATTGTTTACAGGAACCAAAAACTTGCAGATATCAGTGACTTTGAAAAGAAGTTAATTTACGATGAGATTTTAAAGAAAGCCACTGTACAAATCAACTGTAGCTGATATTCACAAATCCCATCAGGCAGTGTATAATCAATAGATATCAAGATGTTATAATCACAATATAATTGTATAATCAATAGATATCAAGATGTTATAATCACAATATAATCAAGAGAGGTAGGCAAAGTAGACAACGATAACAAAAAGAAGATAAGTGGAAGAGCTTATCCTTCGGCTGGGCTCACCACAAAACACCAAGAGAGGGGATCTCCAGAAGAGATCCTTCCCCTCTGGCAGCCAGCTCTTCAATAGGTCTAGGAGGAGTGCAGCCTGGCTCCACCCCTTCCGGCAGCACAGGTGAATTGCCTTCAGCTGTGCTCCTCTGGCTGACTCATGGCTCGCCTCAGGTGATCAATCAGAGGTTCAGGCCGTGACTCAGCAGTTCCCATACAGGCAGTTACATGAAGAAATCTTTCATACCCAAACCCACCAGAAATAACACATTAGAACATATGTCTGATGGCAGCAACGTATTGTACAAATGATTAAAAATTAGTATGGGTAAATGTTCATCTCACCTTCAATTTTCAAGAATGCAACATTGAACTTTAGTCAGTTTTTACCTTTGACAGTTTCCAAGGGCTGCCAAAGCCCACAAGGATCCGTCCTGGCTACATTCAGTGCAAAAACGAAACCCTAGAAGACAAAAAGTAAATAAATAAATAAATATGTATATATATAAATAAATCAGACATCCAACATGGTCTTTTCTAGATAAAAACCACATAGAAATGAAAGACAATTGCCTCTGAAGCTCAGCAACGCTTACAAAGTATTTAGAAAATGTTATAGTTATCTTGTCAGACAATGTGGAGTAAACAAAAACTTGTAATTGCAAAAGAGCAATACAGGTTCCTCTCCTCTCCCTCAATGTAATGTATGCAGTATTGTGGAGATGGGGAAGAAAAGAGCTATGGTTACACACACTGTTACCTAACCCTCTCTCTTCAGTATTCTTCTACCTCAACTGCCGCCCTAATCTAGGAAATTATTCTCTAAACACAAGAAATTCACATGTTGCAAAATGATTTATTTGCTGATCCGTAGGATCAAATTTTTGGATTTAAGTTTCAGCAAACTTAGACTTCTACAGAATAAAGTTGCACCACTCCTGGAAATGCATTTTAAGCTACCTCCAAGAAAACCCTAAAACCACAACACAGTTTATTAATTCAAGATAATTATTACTCACCCATCCCCAAACAATTAGGCCAACAACCAGTACTGAGAAAAAAAAAAAAAAAAAGAATGCTTATCCTACTCACGAAGCCATTTAAGAGGCAAGAAAACCATTTGATGAAGACTGACAGTAAGCTAACCAGCCACCAGAATGCTGCAGCCTGACATTAAATTCCGCCTAAAAACACATCTTGCATGACAGAAACATCAACCTGATACTGAACAGGATATTTCTCTTCTGAGATTTTACTGTCATTATCAAAGCCTGTAGAAACTTTGCCACTATTGGGAGGAGGGAAAGGAAAAAAAAAAAGAAGAAAACCTTTTTGTGGTTTAACTCAGCAAGCAGTTAAACATCACACAGACATTCATTCAGTCCCCACCGCAAACGGGATGAGAGAGAGAACTGGAAACTAAATACAATTCATGGATTGCGATAAAACCTATTCACTAAGACAGAAGAGGAAAATGGAAACAAATATGCAATGGTAACTATATAGATTCAGCCACAATGCAATTACTCGCCACATGCTGACTGAAACCCAGCTAACAATACAACTGCCTGCCAGCCAGCATCCTGCCAATACCACTACTGCCCACCATCCGCCATCAATTAAAAACCACCAACCCCAGAGCAGCAACTGCCCCTGGGTAACTCCCCCTCAGTTTTACAGCCTCCTGTATGATGTCAGGAGGTACAGAATACTCCTTGCCCAATTCAGGCCAGCAGTCCTGGCTCCACCCTGCCCTCTGCCGCCACACCATAAAGGCAGCGGCTCTTGCCAGCGAGCCGCCTGGCCAGGCGCCAGGTGAGCACCATCATGCAGCAACAAGCAGTGCAGTGGCACACTACTAACACTACATACACATACACACACGTTAGCGTTTTCTCATTACTATCATATTACCCCTTTCACAACAGTTTTGAACTGCTTGATCTATTTTGAACCATTACTTATCTGTAGGTACAGGACTGAAACAGCCTTCCATCCAGAAACGAACACGCGAAGCAGTACTGACTCACAGGCACAGCAATCTGCTCAATCACTTTGAAATAGTTTTCCAAGTGAGCACTACCACCTTAATGACTCGATGTCCCAAAGGCAGTAGCAGCTTCGTACCTAAAGTGAGGATGCTTTTTTTAAAACAAAGCAAAAAAACAAACAAGGCATTTTTAAATTGTTGCTACAAACTGAGGTTCTGGAGAAAGAAGTCTAATAAAACTCCAACTCCCAATCTATTTTGCAATAAGTGAATGCACACCCACACCATTGTTTGTAAATGCTCCATTTTTCCCTATTGATTTCTAAATGCTATAGAAAAGAAATGAAAATTGAATTGTTCAACTAAACGATTATTTGTCATTCACCTCCCTGAAACATCTCAGAAATATCCAGCAAGCCATTTAGAACAGTATTATTTAACCACACAACACCTTACAGGTGAAGTAAAAGACTTTTGTCAGCTTAAAACACATATGTGACATCCACCCCCATCCGATGAGAATATCAGCCAAAAAGCAAGACTAACATCTGTGCTGCTTCAGACTGAAAAAGATCTGAAGGTGGTTGGCTTTCTGGGCTATCATTTTCTGGGCTGCATTTAAGAGAGGGGTGGCAGCAGGGAGAGGGAGGTGACTCTCTGCCCCAATACTCTGCCCTTCAAATCCCCAGCTGGAGCACTGCATCCAAGTCCGTGGCCCCTCCAGTACTGAAAGAATGTGAAGCTGTTGGAGTGGGTCCAGAGGAGGACCTCATCTTAGAATGGCCCTCTAAGATGATCAGAGGGCTGGAGCAGCTCTCCTATGAAGAAAGGTTGAGGGAACTGGGCTTGTTTAGCTTGGAGAGGGCTCTGGAGTATGGATTCCTATCTCTAATAGAAAGCCTGTAATGAGTATCTGTTTAAAAGACTGATCATTTTCCTACCATTACTGTAAAAAATATAAAGCTATGTTTCTAGCACAATAACAGTGTTAATTAGCAAACTGGCTCAAAAAACTCGAATCCAGCAAAACCAGACTGGGTTCAAGGCAGAACATGACATGCAGATGAGTAACACTGCAAAGATGGTACAGCAAGGAGAATCCCAGCCTTTGCTGCAGTCAGAAGAGAATGTAAATATCATGGATACATCTCTGAACTCAGATCCTCAAATTATCTAATTCTGTCAACAGCTAGCTTTTGGGATGTGTCAGCATGCTCGTCTGGATTGCAAAGAAAAAATTATTAAGAAAAGCAGACACAGTTCAATTACATAGCCACCAACTGCCCAAGGGAAGGAAGAGGGGAGCGAAAGCAAAAATGAAAGCAAAGAAACCCCAGCCACAACTTAGGCACCTCTGAAAGAACAAAGTTGGGAGGGATCCTACCTTCCCCCCCCTCCCAAAAAAAGTCTGACATGTCCTAAGTACTAACCAGTTAATTACACATACTGATTTAATATCCAGGTGCACTGCAAGATCAGACTCAATGAGTTACTCTGCAATTACGGAAACAATTCAGTATATCTACACACTGCTAGGGTACATAAATTGTCATCCTCTGTCACACCAGTCCCACATGCATGTACATTGTAGTCTCCACAACATTCTTTATGTAGTTCTGGTTCTAATACAGCCAACTGCAGCAATTCATTTAGCTGAGGTAAGATATCTCTGAAGCTGCACAATACCGTCTACAGAGTCAGGACTCCCAGGCTAGCTTTTTTCCCTAAGTATTTTTAGGGAGCTCACCAAGTTCATGACTTACAGCAAGTACCTCCTTTCTGCTCACATCACATAAGCTGCCTCTGTAGGAACACCACGGTATCGCAGGTGCACAGAAAGGAACAGGTCACAATCAGTACAATGTCTTCTTCAAACTCTCCCTGCAGTCTCCCATTCAAATCTGGATAACACCAGTAACACGTGTGACAGAATTTCCTATTGACTGAGGAATATCACAGAATAGTAGGAAATTGTAAAAATGTTTGCAGCTGAGAGGAAGAATGGGGTGGAAACTTGATTAAGAACTGAGATAACGCACACAGGTGCACTCAAGGAAAGCGCTTATGTTATTCTGAGAACTCCTGAGTATTGATTACATGTAAAAATTAATCTCATTAATAATTGTTGGGTATGTAATCCTATTTTGAAAGAATGATGACATACAAACATCACCGAACTGGCCAACACTTAAGCACATTTCAATTAATTCAGAACTCACTACCCTGTCTTAACAACAGCTAAGCTAAAAAATACTCTGGTTTTAGTTTTGCAAGACATAACTGACTTCCAGGAACAAGGAGGGATCCAAAACCACTGGTTTACCACCACATACCCAAGTTAGCAGTGCACAAAAAAAATCTAAATTATTGCAGTGGCTATTATAGGTACTATTAAAAAAAAGAAGTTTAGCATTTAGTTAATCAACAGGTGGCATGTTTCTGGATTCACTGCATCATCCTGCTGGCGACTGCTCGCGCTGAAGGTGTACAGCATCATGTAGTGACAAACTGTTCCTCCCATTGGAATAGCAGGCATAAACCAAAATATATTTTTTTTCTGAGCTTCTGGCACTAAGAGCTTTTTGAGTGTGATTTCCATTCATTCCATTTCTGACTAGCAACAGTACACTTGGAGACAAAAAGGGGGTCCTTGCCACTGCCATTTAAGTATCCCAAAATGTTTGACAGAGGTTAATTTTAAACTCAGCTCCAACTTCCACACTGCAGTGCTTCTGATAAAGCAACAACACGCGTGTGCACAGCGCCCCAAAGGCCTCAAGCTGTCTAAAATCATCACCTCACAAAAGCCAGCTGACGTAACTACACAACAACATGACATATCCAATTAGGAAATAGAGAAGATGGTCCGAAGCAATTCACAACTTCAAAACAGCACAGAAATATTTCTTGCTTTTCACCCCTTCCTCCCCCCGCCCCCCATCCACAGCACACTTGCACTGCACAGGCCATCATTTGCCATAAAAATTGTTCAGGACAATCCACATTTCACCACAGTAGTCCTTCACTGCATTTCACTTCCCAAGTCTAAACAGGGAAATGTCATTTGTAATCATTTAGGAACAATGAAGTAGGAGGAGAGATCCCACTGGTGTCTGAGAAAGAACTGATCACTCTTCTGCAGTATTTAGAAAAACTTATTTGTCCTAATTAGGTGGAAGGAAATCCAGAAGACACACCTGAAGGAAAAAAATAACTAAAGATACAATTCTAAACAAAGCATACAGGAAGAAAGGGAATAAGCAGAAATCTTTTATTATTTTTATTTTTTTAAAGGAAGAAACAGAGGAAACCAGCATTCAGCAATGATAGTTGAGTGCTGCACAAAAAATCACCAGTGTTCTACAAAACATGACATGAGACAAAACATCCATCATGTTTAATTCAGTGTTGGCTGCACAACTTCATACTTTTGTTCAATATTAACTTATCTGCACTGAAGCTGTCTGCTCTAGATGGAAAATGACTCAACTGTTAGCACTGATCTGACACAGCCACTTTCAACAATACAAATAACTGTAACATGGAATAGATACCCTGTGTGCCCTGTTCTTCTAAGGGACTGTAAGAACAGAAGGCCTATACAAACGTTCTGTCATCAACCTACAGGTACAGAACGCGAGCCTTGAATCATAGCACTGCACCAAGAGCCCGAGTATAAATTAGCAAAACCACTTCATGACACAGAACACTGCTGAAGCCTGGTCTGGTGGTTGGTGACCCTGCTCATGGCAGGGGGGTTGAAACTAGATGATCACTGTGGTCCTTTTCAACCCAGGCCATTCTGTGATTCTGTGATTTGCTAAATGGACAACTGCATAACACGAGTCATTCAGAAAAGCAGTTTTTTCCATTAAAGAATTTATCCCCCGTTGAATCAATGTTAAAGAGGAAATGAGAAAAGTGCAAAACAAGACTTCTTTTAAAATCCTAGTAACATGGCTTTATCTAAGCAACTAATAATACTTCTTAACTAATGTCTGTATCATTTCTTTTTAAAGCCAAATTTGTGATCACTTGATCACGTGGATATTGGGTCATCCATCACTTGCAAAATAATAGTTAAGAATGGCAGCTCTGTACAACACAAAAATGGTGCAGTCAGACTCCCCATGCAGAAAATCCTGTCTCTAGCTCATGAGTCTGAAGACAACCTTGAAAAATGAACTGAAGACAGAACATTGCACTGCCACCTTCCCAGTGTTCCAAAACATTTACACAAACAACACTGAAGGTCCAAGTGTTCCTCCTCTCACTAAAGGAAAAAAGAAACTGCTAAGTGTGTTGTTTAAGACTGTTTTGCTTGCACCATTTTGCTGCCTCCCAACGCGTAAAGAAGCAGAAAAGTTCTCTTATTTCCTGTTCATACTGGGTTTGGTAAAGAATCCGTGAAAAGTTACAGTGAACACAGGATGTATTTTTGTCTCTAGTCTGCAGCAGCAGCCTACCCTACGCTACAGATCACTTCTCTGCTGCAATCAAGGTTAAATCCCAACTGCAGCCAGCCCAAGGCCACTCGCTGGCTAAGTCCACCCAACTCCTTTGTGCACTGTCCCCTCTATTCAGTGTGGCTGAAGCACATCTATACTTCGTATATATGAAATCATGTGTGTGTGTATGTGCATCCCCAAAACTGCTTCTACTTTTTCTCAAGCCCTTCAACACTTCATCCTAAAGTTTGTGAGAACTACCAAAATCGAGGGTGCTGGGAGTACCCTTTATCTTACCTGACCAACTGCATCTTCTTGAATCACACCCTACGTTCATTTATCTCTCGGTGAGCTCTCTAGAGCAGAGGACGCTCCCCCTGTGCTCTCCCCATCCAACCTCATTTGACAGGCAGGTTTTGGTGATGACTGAAGCAGCTGGGAACTAAAATGTGAGGAGCTGAGAATACCGGCTACTTTTTCAGCTCTATACCAAAGTTTTACTCAGCTAATGCAATGAAAGAAAATTTAGAAACAAACAAACAACTCATTTCTTTCAATTGTTCATCTTACGCTCACTTAGGTGTCCCAAACGAATGCTTTACAGGCACAAATGAGAGCTATTTCACACTGCTAACACGGCTTCTCTCACGATAATAGCAACAGTGCTCGGAACCTTAATGGCACACAAGCAGTCATTACCACCAGCATTACAACCGGGGTGTAATTTAATGGTGCTCTGGTGGCAAAAAACGAGGATGCAGTCAAGATGGACAAAGTGAAAGCAATCCACTTACACACTCCCAAAGCTTCAGCGTTGCTGAAGAAAAACAAGTAGAACAATAGCAAGGCTTTATTTCAGGGTATTTGCAAAACGAGGGAAAGCCTGTAGAAAACAGAGGACTTGAGTTTCAGAGTGGGAAGGAGAACGAGAGGGGTGGTAACTAGACCAGACTTGAAGCATTTTTGTCCATCTTAAAATGTTAGCACGAGAGAGAAAACAACTTCTCAACAGCTTGACTTTGAACCTGAAAGCTACAAATAACTTTACTGCTAATAATTCCATCCAAATCATCACATCAGGTTATTTATACCATGAAAGGTAGACCACTCAGGATCGAAGTTTCCCTTTTCATCTACAAGTAACAGTTACGAAGACCTATGTAACAATATGTTAATCAAACAGCAGCAGAAACAAACGAAAAACTGATAAAGTAGGCAACAGGCACCTGCCCTGGAAAGAAGGGCGGCTTATCCAACCATTGACACTTTTAAATGGGAACTTCCAGGGATGATTTAAAACAGCACCATTAAAATCCTTCTAACACATCACAGGACTGGGAGGTAATGCCCCTTTCAAACTCTTCAGTTCTTATTATCTGCATGTATTATAATTAGAAGAATATCAAAATCTTCTTTCTTAGAACACATCAGTACTGCTGCTAACTCCAATAGGCGCAATGCACAAACAAGGGAAAAAGAATCTTCGTCACACAGAGAAGCTCTAGATCTTACAGCCTGCAATGCAGCTTAGGGGGGACACCCCATCAAATTGGGCTGAGACAGAGCAGTGAGGATGATGGGGATCAGGGGATCCTGTTGAGAACGAAGCTTCAGTCACAATTTACATTTCAGTTTAGTCTCTGCTGCTTTACACCCTGAAATATTCTGAACGGATGCTCCACACTTATCACATTTCTAGTCATAAACAACTGACTTCTTGGTTTTAAGCAAAGACATTTTCTTTGGCTTCCTGCTAACATGATTACATATGCAGAGAAGTTCAGATCTTAACAGTATTGAAGTTAAAGGAAAAAAAAGGAATACGAAGTTGTTAAGCAAATAATTTGAACTACAAATGCAAACATCAACTTCCAGTGTAACCAGCTGCCAAGTTCAGCTTCATCAATATTTATAGCTGACATCAGTCTGAATTGGACTTCTCAGCTATTTAGGTGCCTAAGAAAAGGACAGGAAGCCAATTTTCAAAAATCTGTTCTATATTTAACAATGTTACTTCAACCCTCTTCAAAGAAATGAGGCAATGCATTTCATTTTTATGGCTTTTTTTTTTTTTTTAATTTAAAAAGAATATGAAGTTATTAGTGATACAAGTCCAGTCTTCAACAGTGCAAACTCTGCTAAACACACTCAGGACTACTGAGCGTGCAACTACTTGTAAGAGAAGATTGGGGCCTGCTGAAGCAAGTGCCAGGGCACCAAATATTTTGTCATTTGGGGGTGGCACAAAGCAGCTCTCCAATATTCTAGAAGTGGCATTGTACTTAAAAGGTAGGTAGCCAGCATTTATTAAACTGAAATACAGTAATAAATACTCAAGTTTACCTTTTGGCAATACACAATAACTGATTTTCACACCTCCATCATACCTAAAAACCAAACTCTTTAACTTTGCTCCTGGGTTCGAACATTTTTCCACATTTAAATGGGGGGGATTGTTCATTATTAAATTTTAAAATGAATCAATATGAATTCCCAGCTGTTTTTTTGAGTTGCAGCTTTGTAAAACTGAGATAACATTGAGGTAGTCAGTCTCCTTCCACAGCTGAGGCAGGGCCAAGTGCAGCTGATACACGGTATCCACGCAGAACTACCAGTTTATCTAGTTACCCAAACTGGTGAAAGCAACATCATCCAACGCAGCCTAAGCACGGCGTTACAACTGCAGACAACCAGACCAATTACGTCTTTGTGTTCCTGCCCGCCCTGAGGCCACTGCTACCGTATGTGGTCAGGAGGATTTTCCATGGCTTACTAGGCAAGGTCACAAGCATTTGATACAATGGGATTTACATCTTTGGTCTGAAACGTTTCTCCCCGCGCTAATTCACCTTTCTCATCAGAGGAAGACTTCTTGATTTGAATGCGTTCTCTTCAACAGAGAAGTTCACTTCCAACAAGAGTGAAGGTGACCGGTCGATCTTAATTGTTTCTCTGCGTACTTTAAAAATTTGGAGCTATTTTACTGGAAACAAATTGTTTCAAAAGTGAATGAAAAAGCTGAGCTGTGCAGCAAAGAACGTATTTCCCCTTTCAAGCCTCATTCAGCAGATTGAGTGCAAGCAGAAATGCAGATAATGTTCCTCTAACCTTTTGTTAAATACAATTTTAAAAACTCTGAAAAATAACTGAAGTCTGTCTGTATTCCTCACTCTCTCACAACAGTCACGTTTGTAATTGCAAGTGTACACAGCAATTAAAACCCAATAAGGCCGAATCATTTGACAAATAGAAAGAGTTAGAAAGCTGGCTTGGAAACAAAGTTCCCCTGAGAACCCAATTACATATGGAAGGATATGAATTTAAATTACAACGGCTGTAAGAGTAAAACTTCCTCTGTGGAAGTGCTGGTGGTGCCAAAGTGCTCTTTATTTAATTTCTTCTTAGGAGCAGTTTAAGTTCAGCTTAAAAAAAAGAAAAAAAAAGAAAAAAAAAAAAACAAAAAAAAACAGAAATTCAACACAAATTTCAGAGCATACGTGTTCTAATAGCAATTAAACTACCACATTTGGAGCAATGTAACAATATTGTGATAATCATGACAAACTTACCCCAGAAAATTCCTCAAGAGGGTTGCAAAAATAAATAAATAAATAAATAAAAACCAAAAACAAACCCACAAAGGTGGAAGTAGCTGACAACATCCTAGAGCAACTATTTGATGCAACGTTATGGCCTTCTTTCTTCAAGTGATTTCCAGCTGCTTCAGATCAAGCATGGCCCAGAATTCATTCAGCCATGAAGCACTGTTTTCTACAAGAAGCTGGGGCAAGGGAACACACTGCATTCCTTTACCTCAGGGACAAAACATTTCACTCAACTACTTGATCCTAAGTTTGTATTCAAGACATCAGCCTTCCAGTGAGATCTTCCACCTACTAATCTTAATTCAGAGTATCTGCAGTCAGTGTGCAGAATCCAGCAAGCTGGGTTATTTGAAGCAATGTATCACTGTATGAGCGAAGGAAGCAAATGTACAATGCAACTTCATCTTGTACTTCTGGAAACACTTAGGAATCATGAAGTTATGATACGACCGTGTGAAAAAGCAGATTCTACTGTTGGCTGTAGCAAGAAAATCAAATGTACACCAAGTACTTCAACTGTCTCCAGAAAAGGAAATCAGATTATTTCTAAGGAACCAAAAACATTCCAGGGAAGAAGTAATACATTTTCAAGTGTACAAGTGAAGATCTGGGTAACTCACGTCTCCTGAGCCACAGACAGTGACTAAGATGTCTGCACCTGTAGCTACAGCCCATGCTGACGCAGGGTGCCCGGGTAATTTATATCTCTTGGCTGTAGGAAGCAGAAGTCAAGAGGGACTGCCGTTAACACGGGAATCGCCTCAGGGCCAAAGCATGTTTAACGCACAGCATGCCGGCAGCCCCAGCGGGTTCCTGTTGTCTCCCGAGATGAGCCCATTTCCTACCATGAGCGTGATTCAGGGATGAGGCTCTCACAGGGGTCACGGGGCCCTGGAGGTCAGCAAGGAGCCTCAGAGCAGCCCAGGGATTTGTCTGTTCTGATGACATGCCAACCTAATAAATCAAACTTAAAAGAAGAATGCTGGCCTAAGGCTTTGCAAACGTATCGCGTCTTCATTTAAAATCAGACTTAAAATTTCACTTATGAAACTTGTCTGCTTTCGCCACATGACAAACGCACTAAGGACCTGCAAAGCACAATCAATGTTATAAGAAAAGCAAGACTAAGATAGGAAAAAATGCAGTTTCAGGATAGAAGATCAGGAAGGAAGAACAAGAAAAGAAAACATTTGTAACTATTAAAAGACAAGCTAGAACCTGAAAATGTCCAAATTCAGGGAAGTTATCAGCGTAGGCGCAACTAACGCTCTTTGTGGACCACTACTAAATCCAACAGCACAAAAGAACAAACTTCTCCTACGGCAGAAGCCTTCGCTGCCAAAAGCTCAAGATACTAGTGAAAAAACTTCAGTCAGGTTGTTATCACTATAGTTCATTTCACTGCACTCTCAACAGCTAAAATGAAATCACAGAAATTAGATCAACTAAAACCATTACTGAGCTATTTCCTTCGCTGCTCACTGAGATGGTTTAGAGGGCTCTTCCTCACAGAACACCCTACTATTGTATCACCTTTTGCCTAATCCTCTGTCAGGCTATTTAAAATTATCAACCCTTTGTTTTGCGACTTCACTTCTTATCCTCTCATCCTCTAATTAGGTTTTAAGCCTTCAATCTTCTGCCCGACAGGGTCAAAATACGCTGCCTCTCAGTTTATACTTGACACATTTATTTTGAGCAGTGCTCCACGGCCCGCAGCAGGAACACTGTCCTACAGTAGCTCCCATTTTTCCAGTCAAACAGCGGATTTCTCAAAAAACCCAAGAGCTAAACTAAGAGCTACCTTTAGACGTATTTTACTTACCCTTATAAATAGATGTCTTTTTTTCCCCCAGTCAAACACTTATTTTCAGATTTTTCGCGGAGGGCCCATTGTGCTTTTCCTAATCTGCACACATTACCTCAGGAAATACATGTGAGATATCTGATTTCAGAACTTCTAAAGCTGGCGAGGCCCAGAAACGCAATCCGTACTGAGTAGCTGAAACTGGAAAAGGTCATCTCCATAGCTCACTGCATGGTAAACACGGGGAACATCCAAACTCCAACCACAAACCTTACGCTGATGAGAACTTAAAAACCTCAGAACTTCCCCTACAACATGCAATCTTTAAGTGCAAAAAACGCCCTCTTCTTCTTACCACTACGAGAAGGAAAATGTACTCGATAGACTTATTGCCTCCTGTTCCATGGAAGAAAAAAAGAAAACAACAAAACATCCATTCTTTGAAGCAAAATGTGCTTACTTCCCTGGGGAAAAAAAAAAGTTTTCATTATTTTTGCACATAGCAAAGAAAATATGGAAAGTAAAGCAGAGAAATGTGAAGAAGCATAAGAGTTTTACTGTCTGCTGAAAGTGACAGGGAAGAGGAACCAGAATACCCTACCAGCTATTACCCTCATCAATTCACAAGCAGAAATGCCAACTGGCAGCTCCTTGTCTGACAGTGACAGCTGGCTCCGGTACCAGAACACGTCCCTGCTTCTATTAGCAGACGGTAGCAGAAAGTTTAGTTTGGATTAACAAGAAATCGAGAGCAATTCTTCAGAGTCTACATCACATGCTGTGTGTTGGAAGAACAACAAATTTTAGTGTGTACTTTTATCTGAAAAAGGAAAAAGTTATTATTAAGGTATGGAACATTATCAGCAAGAATCCAGGAATCCTGCTATACCACATCCGGTTAAACAACTAGAAAGACACAGTATTAATTGCTCTACATACCCATCACTAAGTTCTTGCTATTAGAACACAAGGCAGATAACTTCCTATCCTTTCCCCAAGACAATGTAACATTTTACAATTATTTTTTTCCAAAATACATCAGAAAGACCATTCAAAGTATTTCCAAAGGCAGCTCAGACACACACACTGTAAGGGCTGAGGTGGCAAAACTTATGCTGAACAAGACCCACCGGTACCTATTTGAGAGTTTCAGATACGTCCTCCCTTACCTATGCATTAAATACACTTAATTTATCATATGAAAACAAACAAATGCCAATTCTTCACAATGACAGACTTACTGATCCAGACATAAAACTCAGAAGAAGGCTGTATGAAAAATAAAATCTCATACTAATAACTGAAGTAAGGTGTAAGGGGCATCGTAAGCATTGTATAATTTATAAGTTGTTGGTGCAGACAAAACTAGTGAAGGTAACGACAGCATCAGAGCAATTACTGAAGAAGATCATCGCAAAGAAGCTGCACAATGACTGCTGATCATCATTACTGCACAAGCCAGACTATCCATGTATAAAAAGACATTCTGAGAGGGGAAAAAAAAAAGAAAAGAAGGAAAATAAAATAAGATAATGGCAATAAGCAGCAAGGACAGAAGATTTTGCATCCAAGACAGAGGAAGTTTATTCTCTGTGGAAGACAGAGAATAAAGTAACCAAACCATTTGGGAAACTATTAACAAACCCATTCTAATCAATAACTAAGTTCCTAGATGTTTTTTCTATGATCTCCAGTTTGTAATTCTTAATAATTGTAAATGCAGCCTTCCATGAGCAGAAGCACACCATTTTTACCATAAAACAAAGTCAAGAACCAAGAGAACAAAATCCATTTGAACTTCTTCTCAAATGATGAGCTCTGCAGCACTCCTCAAACTCATTCCACCATTCTGGATGCAACTACACACCCCACTGTTCCAGTTGCAGCTATGTCTACATATCAGGCATTAGTTTTGCAGAACAATTGATTTCTGTTTCACTGCTACTTACCATTGGAGGCAAACCTCAGGCTAAACTTACTGTTTCAGAACTACACTAGTTTGTTGTCTCCGAAGCTCCCTCCTCTTCAAGCCATTCCCCAACCCTGGGAAGTGGTTATTCCACAAGTTGTAAGGATCAAACACTCATCACCACACAAAGCCACCAGACAATTTTCTAACTGCAGAGTTTGATTGCAATATTCAGTCACACAGTTGCCAGCAGGCGATACTTTTTCTGATTCACAGTTTCGAGATTTTTCTTCCCCAACATCAAGGCGGACCAAACCTTATTTTTTAAGATTTCCTGCTCAGATTTCCAGCTGAATGTGCAGCTATGCAAACACTGCAGAAACATTCCAATTCCTACACTGTTTTATAAACCAGGGTCACTGTTTTTCCCAGTACTTTCACATTACTGGAATTAAGAGAATCTTTTTTACTAAGCAGCCCGATAACATCACAAGGAAACAAACGAAGACTAAGTTGACGAGAGAATTACGCACATTAGAATTTTACCAATTAGCACTGCCAATTCTGAGTTAATTGCATGTAGACGTGCATAGTTTTACATGAAATTGTATATTCACAAAATGTTTACATACAATATAGCTAGCCAAGATGAAAGTAAAAGATATAATGATCATCTCACCAAGTTCTACAACATAATATCTGCCTGCACCTCACTGCCACCACAGCTTCACAGCAGAAAAGCTAATGCACGCTTGCTGCCACACAGGGTTCCACAACTCCCCTCAACTTTTTTTTTTGCCAGGCCATTTATATCTTCACCACAGAACTGCCAAGCTTTACCTGCCTGGTAGCAGAGTTAGCAACGCATGGGCGAGGAGCCACCTTCACCAAGCACTCCCAACGTCCACCAGCACGGAAACCCCAGCACTGACAGTGGATCACGCAGAAAAGCCCTGACCTTATCTTTGAGTTCAGGACCTCGGGTGCCGCAGATCAGAGCATTTGCTGAGCTCCTCAGCAGCACACGTGTTCCCAGGCACCTGCACTGTCACAGCAACCATAGGAAAGGTGGGATTGCTAAGCAACTTCAGTACAGATGAGCTTAATAGAAAGCTGCTTGAAGAAGCAAAGCTGTTCTTTATACAATCATACCAAAAACTGAAGTTCAGTTCATCTGAATAGCAATGTTACTGGAAAGCAGTACACAAAACTTTCATACAGAGCTACACAAAATGCAAGGGTTTACCTACTGCTACTCAGAAAGGTTTTGTAGATGAAAGCAAGACTGGAATCTGACAAGCTGTGGCTAAATATGATTATGGAGTGCAAAAAAAAAAAAAAAGGCAGGAAAAGTTAACTCTGAAGGCGCTCTGCAGACTTGACAGAGAGATATCAAAGTGACCGATCGGGATAGCAAAAGACGGCAAACGAACCGCGGGGAGGATAAAGCGGCGCATACAGCGTTAAGCCCATCTGCTACGGCCGGGACAGCGCAGCACTGAGCCCACCAACGCCTCAGCCGTGCCTCGCGGCAGCCGCTCACAACCCTCGGGACACCGCGCTGCCCACCGCCGCCTCTCCACACCCAACCATGGGCTTCTATCGCTATCAACACACCGGGAAAGTTTTCTACCCCCCTCCCCGCGCCGCTGGGACACACCTCTCGGCACCGTCCCTCCTCCCACCCACATCCTCGCATCGACGTTCCACACAACCACCGCGGGCCGCCCGGAGGACCGCCGTCACCTCAGCGCCGTCCCCACAACGCGGCTCTCTCCCGTTTCGGCCCTCTCCCCGGGAGCCGGGAGCCGCGAGCCGCGCACGGCGGGGCCTCAGCCCGATGCGCGCGTTGTCGCCCCCTCCCCCCCCCCCCCCCCCCCCCTCCTCCTCCTCCTCCTCCTCCTCCTCCTCCTCCTCCACCCCGGGCCCCGTCTGTGGAACCGGAGCGACGCAGCTTCTCCTCCCGCCGCCGCCGCGTTGTGTGAGCCCCCCTCAGCCTGTCCGCGGCTTACGGGAGGGTGAGGGGGTGGGGGGCGCGCGCGCTGTTAGCGCCCATGGCCCCTCACGGGCGGCGCGCGCGGCCCGCGGGCGGGAATGGCCCTGAGGGAAGCCGTGAGGGGAAAGGCGGAGGGAGGGGGGGAGAGGGGACAACGCACACTCACCGCTGAGGCGCCGCCACGCTGAGCCCCCTTCTCCTCAGTGCCGGGGGGGCGGCTCCGCCCGGGGAACAACGAACGCCAAAAGGCTGCGGAGCGCGGCCTCCTTTCACGGCCGACAGAAATTAAAAAAAAAAGAAAAAAAAAAAAAAAAAAAGACAAAAAACAGTTTAAAAAAAAAAAAAAAAAAAAAAACTTTCCTCGCCGCCGTCTCCCTCCCCCGAGGAGCACGAACCCAAACACACTAAGACACGCCCCCGCGCCGCCCCTCGCACCGCCCATTGGATTGCGCCCCGACGACCCCCACGCTGATTGGCTGACTCGTCTGCTCGTCTCATCTCTCTCCGCCCCTGAATGTTGTCTATTGGGGAGAGCTACATGGATCTCCCCGCCCATTAGCCACGGCCCACGTCCATCAAAGAGAAACATCCGCCTTCCAGCTGCTCTAATTGGACAGTCTCGCCAGTGCCCCCCCAATGATTGGCTGCCCCGGCTGACTGTCACGTATTGACGTCGCCTCCCTCGCTGGCTGCCCGACCCTCCTCCCACTCCTCCCGTTGGCTGGGAGGTTGGCCCAGTAAATGAGACGCCCGCCCCTGTTTGCCCCGCCCCCTCCACGCTACGGATTGGCCGGTGGGTTGCACCCTCGCACGCCATTGGCGAAGGGATGTGCTCGTCACACCGAAACACGAACAGGCCCGCCCATCGAGCCGCGGCCCTCGGCGGCGGCGCTGGAAACGAGGTCGGAGGGGAGGCTGCACCAGCGTGCGTCCTTCCTCTGCCCAATGGAGGAGACGGGCACACGCAGCAATAAGGAGGACCGCGGCCAGCGCCGCCTCGTAATGCCAGGCGGCAACAACGCCACATTCCTGCCGTCTGCAACGACATTTGCTTCTTGCCCCGCCCTTCCCACACAGCGATTCGGCGGGGCGGATGTCAGTCGCACTACTCGCCAGTCCATTGGTGCGCGGCGACTCCTCCGCAGCCAATTGGCAGCCGCTCCCGGTGTCACTCACCGGATTACGCGCAGGCGTGGGCGCGAGGGGGCGTTTCCCTCCCTATGGTTGGTTGAGTTAGCTATCAGTCCCCGCGCTGTCTCGCGGCGGCTGGGGGGAAGGCTGTGACGGGCTGCGTGATGCGGCGGGGGCGTCACGTGGCTCCCGCAGTTGCGCACGTGACGGGGCTGGCGGCCGTTAGTGTGGGGGGAGGGGTTGTGTGAGGCGCTCCCTGAAAGCGTGGTGGTTTGGCGGCACTGCCGCTCCACACGGTGTGCTGGAGGGAAACGGGGGCTGGGGGGGGTCGAGAAGAGCTGAGGAGACGAGCAGAAGCAGAGGAAGGAGCGCTCTGAGGGGACCTGTGGGGTCATCAACACTCAGACGTGGGAGTCGGTGTTGGATGACGTGGATCCCTTCCAGCTCGGACTTCTGTGATCACAGAGGCATTTGAGAGGGAGAGAAAATGGAGGTGTGCACCCCATTTCCATGCTCTTTTGGTTCTTCAGTATTGCTGAGGACTGCTGTTAGCACAGTGGCTGTCACCTCCCGACCTCACCCAGGCCTGTGTGCCAGTGCCATATTTCCACTGGGTCTCCTTGGGAGAATCCTGTTACAACACTGCAGCAGCTGAAAATGGAGTTTTGGTGCCAAAAAAGCAAACGAGAGATGCAATGACACCGACCTGGTCATGAGGATACTGAGGGAAAAGCCAGTTTTTGTGGTGGGTTTTTTGTTTGTGTTTTTTGTTTGTTTGTTTTTTGGTTGTTTTTTGGTTTTTTTTGGGGTTTTTTTGGTTTTTTTTTTTTTGGAGTGTGCAAAAGGAAACAACATACGTGGTACATTTTGTATAAGCCTGGGAAACCAGAAACATTCATGTGAGTAGAGTAAGAGGTGCCACGCTGCAATTGCCCCTGTCGTTTCACACGATAGAAAGCAAGCAGATTTTGTTGCATGGATGGTCCGCCAGGTCTCACGCCGGTTCACGTATGGATTGAGGGAATCTCAGCTCCTGGGCTAGTTCCTGGCTCTAAAAAGTCCTAATGTGTAAAAAGAAAATAGTCCTTGCTATCTCTTCACGCTTCTCCCATTTGCATTTCTGTCCAGCAGCGAGTGAGACTGCATTTTTTTCATCCACTGGATGTCAGTGTTACGCTACTGCTGTGGTGCATTGCCAGGTGCTGGGAGAACTTTGGCTGCTTTGGGATGAGGGATTCAAGAAGAGCTTTCTCCTGTGGTTGGTATGTGACGCTAGGGAAGCGCAGGGGAACAGGTTTGATAGAGTGTGGACATGCTGCTGCCTTTGGGACCCTACTCACAAGGCTCATAAAGAATAAAACCTCATGGTGACTGAGCCCTGAGGGAGACACGTGCTTCAGTACTGAGGTCAATTCCACCTTTGCTTCTTACACTGTGAAAATACATTGCCTCATCTCTTTAAAAATCAAATTTACTCATTATACCTGGGACAAATGATGCTGCATCTAACAGAGTGGGGATAAAACACTACAAGCAGCCTTGAAATCTGGAGTTGGAAGTTAGGTTTTCTTAGACCTGACAGTGGTTTGTTATTTCCAACAGTGCTATAACTTCCCTTTTAGAAATTTGCTAGCTTTTTAAAATTAGTGTATCTGAACGAACTCTGGTTACAATCACCAGAAGCTGTTGGCATTGAAAAAGTTATTGCTAAGCCTGTCCTTTACCTGCTTCAGATCATTTAACCTGCAGCTGTGTAGTGGGCATAGAAAGTACCTGAGTGGTTACTTGTGCTGCAAGTAGAGACAGGTTGCCTTCTGGGAAGCCGCAGCAAAGCATATGTCGGTGATCTTTACTGAGCATTATTTTTAGGTGTTTTGGTATGAAATGTGGCATTGCAAACATGATCTAATGCTGTGCTTTATCAACAACTGAATAGCAGCCAGCACTGGGAAAAAAAGATGGCTGTTGTTAAAATGATGATCTGTGGAAAAGTAATAAAAGAATTTATGTTTCTTGTTACATATGAAGACAGGCTGATTAGGTTATTCTCTTGCTTACTTCTTTCTATTGGAAGCTGCGTTTTGTTGTATCCTTTTCCTGGAAAGCTCCGGTGAAGATTCAGCAGGCACATGGCATCAAAGTATCAAAGGAAAAAAAACATTAATATTTGGAAACACTGGGGTACTTTAAAAAATACCCACTATCCTTATTTAAAAGTATTTATCCTAATTACTACTTTCAGAAAACAAGTTTTCTAAGGATTCAGCGTTTCCTGTTCCATGAGCTGACTGGTGAGATTTCCCAACTATTCTTATGCATCCTTTTCATAGATTTCCAGGGAGAAAGCAAGAGACAGAGGAAGTAAGACTTCATGTGCCTGGGAGCTATAAAAATGGGGATAGGAAGAAAAGATTTGTATTTAAAATAGAGAAGACTTCAATTTTTTTCTTTCCTAGGTCTTCTATAACAGCAGAGAACAAGCACAGATGAGCAACTTAAAGAAAAAACAGAGGTAATGAATATAATGAATACTAGAATTAAATGAAAGCAGGAGAAAATGAGGGAGATACATCAAATGTAATTTTTGAACTTGTAAGCTGGCCAGGTGATTAATGCTAACATTCCTGCTTTGCAAACCCTCCCCACCCAAAAAAAAATCGTTAAAACCCCTAATATTCAAGGATCTGAGCTTTAAGCCTCAGACATGTCTACATCCGTCACTGTACTCAACACAATAAGCTTATTTTGACATGACTTATTCTCGTGTGCCGTAGCCATGAAAGACACGCAGTTGCGACAGTTTGAAGAACAGTTTATGAATGTCCGAAGCGAAATGCTTAGCAGAATTTTCAACTTGTGCTGCCGTGCTCACATAATTCTGTTGAAAGGAAAAGGGAAAAAAGAGAAGTTTGTCAGCCCACAGCTAAAGGGAAAATATTACCAATTTGATGGCAGCTGTTCTTAAACAGAGAACAGTTTATTACAGTATTTTGTTTTGTCTTTTTTTCCTGGAGGCAAAACTAAAACAATGCTTCGTTAGCGCTATTTGAAGCTATTTAAATATCGCAATTTCCAGCAAAACAATATTAACATGTGGAGTTTTTTAATAGAAAAAAAGGCAATTAGGAAAATGTTTTGAATAATATTGTATTTCTTTACCCAGCCTTTTTTCTACCCACTTTTTTTTTTTTTCTTTTTTTTTTTTTTTTTCCTGCTATGCTGGCAGAGGAAGATGTCTGCTTCGTGCTTCCAGTTCTGAAAATGAAGCAGTGTGCACATAAAAGTTATTGGCAGCTGTGTTGAGGCCAGAGGTCGTGCAGCTCTTCAGGCAAGATTTTATTTACCTTTTCACCTCCCCGTTTCACCAACTTGGTCAGAGATGATACTCAACAGCAGCAGGAACTTATACACAACAGTTTGAGTCACCTTTAGCTGAACCTAAACATAAGTATGTGAAAGCAATTACAGCATTTTATTGTCACAGCTCCACCTTCATCATCAGGACAGCGTTAGAATTTTACATTGAGACATAGGGTAACAGCTTAAGGCGCTCTCTCCTTCCACTTTCCAAAGTTTAAGTGTACACTGGAGTTTCCACTGCTTCCAGGGCAGCCACACTTTTACATGCAGCACTTATTTGTGTACTTTTTTGTCACCCAGCCCCATTGCAATAGAATAATCAGGCTTGGGAAAAAAAAAAGAGGGCTGGGACACAAACCTCCCATCCCCTCCATCCTCAGGAACTGTGAATATATATGTGCCCTTGCAAGCAGGGAATCAGTAAGCTGTGCATAACAGGTAATACCATACATGCAGGACTAATGCTGTTGCTGGAAAAGCTCCCACCTGTCTTGTCTATTTCAAACTCCTACTAAGATAACAGGAGTATGTAATTTTTTCCTCCCAATTACTACTTTTTTTTTTCCTCCTGGGAGTTGTAGCTGTGTAGTAATTTAAGATGGCAGCTTTCCAAGGCTTTGCAGTGATTCTAATTAATTGGATACGTTGTTTAATTTTTATTTTAACTTGGGCTTTTTCCCTCATATTCAAAAGGTTTCCCATTATCCTTTATTATGAAGGAGATCAACGCAAGCAGAATGGCTGCCATTTTGCCTTTGTCTGCAGAAGCAACACTGCTGTGTGTTGAAAAGGTGCACTGCTGTCCGCACCCGTCAGAAGGACTGAAAGCAGTACTCAGGTGGAGTAGCAGTGCTTCTTTGGTCTGGTGAGCTGGGCACAGACTGCAAGCAGCAGTGACACTCTGCAAGAAGAATGTGTGAGAAGACATGAGTGGAGTATGGCAAACAGGGTGAAGTGTAACTGCAGAATGGGGCAAAAGAGTTTAAACTGAAGGGCAGAAGATCTGGAGGTGGAAACATCTGTTTCCTTTGGTGGTGTGGAAAATCGTGCCTCCTTCAGGCAGACTGAGGAGAGAGAAGGAGAGAGAACCCACAAAAATTGCCATAATCAGGGAGTTAGAGCTACCGTTGGACTGCTTAAACTCTCCCTCATGTTGGATGGTGGTTTCACTATTGCTCCTTTCACAGGCTTCTTTTCGCCCACAACTTCTCTAAAGTGGTGTTTGATGGGGAAGCACAATGTCTGCATTTTTATTTTTAAAACAGTACATAACAAGACTGCTTATTGCCACCTGCAGAGGAACCTGAGTCAATTACAGTAGAACCTGAGGACAGAAAGTGAGAATAATGCAGGAAGGGAGCACCATAAGAAAGAAAGCTAGAGGAGCAAAACAACTGCAAGACTGCACAACCTTAGGACTAGTAAAAAAAGATTAAAAAAGGAGTGCTAAAAAGTGGGAAGCTGCATGGAAGGTTTCTTGGATCCAGGGTTGCACACAGAAGGTGTATTTCATCTCTCCTGCACAGATATATGGGCACATGAGTGCACATGACCTTTCCTGGCCACAACCTCCTCCTTACTCTGCGTCAGCTGCAGGGAGGCCCTAGCAAGGATCCCAAAGAAAGAGCTGGACAGAGAATGGGGGGTTGATGACAGTGGTGACAGCAGGAAGAGCTGCACAGGGAAATGGACCAGCAGCAGCCGTTTCCATGACTTGGCCTCCAGCGGCTTCTGGAACAGAGAACAGTGAAGCTGGGTGGGCCAGGCTGTTTGTTCTTTAATACTCAAATCTGACTGCTTACAAACCCTGTGACTCACTCACTGTCCCAGCTTGTCTTCTGCAATGGTTGGCAGCAAAGTTAAATCTAGGTTCACAAGCACAGCTTTGTGTCACCCCCTTGATGGAAGCCTGCCAGCAGATTCCCTGTGGCTGAGCTGCTGCTGGGATCTTGGGGCGGGGCTGCATGGGTAAAGCCCACAGGCTGACTCCTGAGAGCAATCACAGCACCTCTTGGTAGCAGACGATCTCTTCAAAGCCACCAATTAATCACACACAAGCAGAAATGGAGGAAGACTCAATTGCTCAGGGGCTAACATGCATTTGGCCCACTGGGCTATTTTCTTTTTGCACAGGGAAGGAATGATGAGGAGGATTCTAGTGCATTTCATCATGCACTGACAACCATTTGCCAAATAGCATGTTCTCCCCACACATGTGAAAAAGCAAGCAAAAACCCCAGGACTTTCCTTTTAATCCTGCACTAAACCTCAGGACAACTAGAAGAAAGCCAGAAGTTTGTTGGGTTTTTCTTTCTTTCTTTCTTTCCTTCCCCTGAAGAGAGCAAGATGTTCTGTGGTTGCTGTTCTGGATTCACTGACTGTGCTAAAGAAAGCATGTTTCCTCTCAAGAGCCCTGAGCAGCTCAGTTCTACTGTTTGTTTCTGCTGCTTGGACCGCACTTGATTGCTGCTGCTGGCTTACTTCCTGTCACTTGAGAACCTTGCAGAGCTTAAACCAGCCCTGGCAGCAATTCTTCCTTACGGTCTTGCTTCCACAGGCTAACCATAGCACAGAGAACAATGAAAATACATATTAAAGCTACTCTTAACAAGGTGCTCCAGACCAGGGCTGTGTTCAAAAAGATGTTTGTGTTTATCAAGAGAGTCCAACTCCAAAATCCTTCTATTGCAGCCATTTCTTTTGAAGCAGAATTCAATGCAAAGACCCTACAGCGTTTTCAAGGGTTTCCTCACGTTAGCAACACTGCTGTGCACAAGTGAATTCCCAATTACTTATACCAAGCGCTGCTTACATGGGAGACTTTGAAACAAGATGGAGCCTGCCTGAAACAACATCCTCCTTTTGGCTGCAGGGTACAGCATCTGTGTCTGGCGCCTGTGCTTGTCTGTCTCTGTCTTTGTTCTTGTGAGTTTGTCTCCTTGGATGCAAAAGGGAAGCTGTTGGTCATACTGCGCTGTCAGGATCTCCAGCATTCATCCAGCATAACCCCAGTGGGTGCAGCGAAATTAATCCAGATTTGCTGAAGTATAACTTTGGTTCTGTAAGTTAATTAACATGTTTAAAAGCGGTTTGGAAATTGGTGAGAAACCAGTGGAGACTGCTTTAACTTTTCCTTCCAGAAAAGTTTTGATTTATTGAAATGCTGTAGTCATAAATACCAAACAAAGGAAGTGTCTTCACTGTGAAAGAGCAATGGCAGATGCTTGGATAAACCAGGAAACAGGTCTTTATTTCAGCGCAATGCCTGCAAGGATTTCTATCTCTCAGACATCTCCGAGAAGTTATTTTAACTACCTTTCTATGAGATTTATTAGGCTGTGAAGGAGAATTTCAAACAAATGGTAGAATAACAAAATCCTAGAAAGATACGCTGGTGAATTTTTGCATTGCACTAGGGCGATGACCCAGACGACCTAGCAGCCTTTTCCATTTCTAACATCCATGATTACCACAGTTATACCTCAGGACACTAAACAGAGCCATTTTCTTCCTTTCAGAAGCAGTAAAATGTCACTAATGGCCACGCTAAATCAGAAGAACTTATCCTTCTGCAGATGTGTTACACACTTAGCAAGACAGCTATAAATGATCCCACTTGGTTTATATTTGCTATTTTCCATTTCTGTAGTGCAAGTGCTCCGCTCAAGGGGGCTGCCAGCCAAGGGAAAGAATTTCTGGTAGGAGATTAAGGATAACTAAGGAAATGGTTGCATGACCTATAAAGAGAAGATCATAAATATTGCAACAATAAAACCAATAGCTCTTTCAAAGTTTAAATAGCTTTTCTTTTCAAACACTTGAAGTAAATGCCCTTTTCCCAAGGTTGTCTAGCATCTGTGCCCTGGGATTTTACTCAGTTTCACCAAATACATTGTAATTTCTCAGAGAGATAGCTATTCCTTTTAATCATTTTCGTTTGTGGAAGTGTCCTCTTCAGAGAAGCTGGAGCCCAGCTACCTCAAAGTGCCTTATTACTTCCTCTACCACTGAAGTTTCAGAGAAACCAGAGCACACCAGTAAAGTAGCCCCTGCATCTCTTAAGCACCATGGTCACAAACAATGCAAGATGAGGCAAGTACGATTCTGTTCCTCATAAGCAAGCAGCAGCACTTATATATATGTTTTCTTACATCCAAGGAACCTCGGACACAAGGATCTGCCTGTGTAAGTATTCAAGTATACAATTCATTTTCTTCACAGTCCCAACTGTGCAAAAAGCCAGACCTGGGCTGCTGTCAGTCTGCATGGTAGAATACAGCTGACATTCCTATCCCACACACTCTGTCGGCATGCAACACGTAGCTTTTGTTTTCGTGGTATGGGATCCAGCTCTAGAGTAAGCAATCTGTTTTCATGTGTTCATTTTTTTCCCCATACTCCATCTTACATCACTGTGTAGCTAATGCAGGGGAAGCTCAAACTGATGTGTTCCACCAGCTATGTCAGAGCAATAGATGCACATCTTGCTGAAGCATTCCCATTCCTCTGTCACCCCATCTTGCCATATTTATTTAATCTACATCTCAGGCCCTGGTTTGGGAGTACTGTTTTGGATACAATAAAAAGACACTACGCCTGCCATAGGCAGAGGCCAGAGAGCCTTGATATTAGTGCTCAATCCTGTGTATTGGTCAGATTGCAGAAAGCAATGTTCTTTCTGTAACAGCCACTCCAGATTGGTAAATCAAAAAGCTGAAGAAACGTGGTGTTTATTCAGCCCACAGTGGGCATGTGCCAAATCCACCCCCAAACTCATACAAAATGCTGATCTGGCCACAACCCACTGGCACAACGTACTTTTTTCACTTGCACAATTGAAATAAAATTCACTATTCAGCAGAAGCTTTTTTTTTTTTTTTTTTTTTTTTCTTCAAAGAAATTAAAAAGGCAAAAGACCCTTGAATACAGACAGTACTTAGAAAATATCCTTGACCTGACTTCCCGGTTGCTTGCCTATGACACCATATGTATTTGCATTAAAATAAGCTCTCATTTTTATATTCTATGTTTTAGGCCCTCTGTAAGGGCTACGTTCCTCGTTATTCATGTTTTCGTTTGGTGCTATGCTCCATCAGCTTTCCTGCACAAATTCCACACATAACCAGGAAAATACAAGCAACGATTTCACACATCCTCTGTCATTAAGTCTTGTCTTTCAGCGCACCCCATCACCTGGAAGTTGCCTGTCTCAGGTAAAAAGCAAGAGAAGAGCTGTTTCATGCTCACAGTTCTCCTAGAAGGTGACATATCTAATATTTTAGAAAAAGAAAACAAAACCTGACAAGGCAGATGAAAAGGCAGGAGCTGGTACTGCAGCTAGGCAGACTGAAAATGGAGAGAGAAACAGAGTTAGGAACATCTCAAAAACTTTTGACATTGGCAGATCACATTAGGAATTTAGGACACACCAGCAATTCTGCCCTAAGTTCCTATGCAGATGCATCTCAGCTATTCTTCCTTTCTCTTCCTTACTCTTCCTCACGTTGTGTTGAAAAGCATGGCAAGTTTGTCCACGTTGTGAGTGAGACTGGAGAAGCTGAAACATTACATATTAAGGTGTGGTTTTCTACATCCTCGCTCCCCAGGTATACACGTCCAGGCTTGCAGCAGAAATCAATAAGTGTTGTGACAAGAGTTAGGTAAACATCTGTCACTTCTGCTACATGCTACATCTGTAGGTTTCTCTTCTGAGAGGGTTTCTACTGTTGCTTGTGCTTTTCATAAGCTTTTCTTGTTTACGAGGATTCCCAAATCTGCAAATTTCCCAAATTTCCCCCAAGGACAGGGGACACAAGGTCTAGGTGACACAAAGAGGGCGCTAATTCCTGAACTGTACCCTGATTTTGAAAGAGCATGAGCAAAAGAGTCAGGAAACAAGAAAGAAGTAAATAATAAATAGTAATATTAAAGATGAAGTACATTTATCTTCGTTTCTTGGGAAACCTCCATAAGGTAATGGAAAAGACGCAAAGTGATGGTATTGTTAATACTGGAGCCCTGACATAACCTGTGAAATGAGCTTGGATTAGACAGACTCTTCTTAAACAGTAAGGATGCAATTGCTACATGGACCTTAAACACAGGAAGAAAGAAAAAGATTATGTTTTCTATAAACACATTTTCATGTACCATGATGCCCAGAAGTAAAATAAGAGACTGGATTTATTCTGAAACATGGTCAGGAGTTTTAAAAAAGGCTTTTGTATACCCAAACAAAGGGAGCGTGGGAAACAAGCTGTGGAGTTACTTAAATGTCAAGGATTGTACTGTACCAGGTAAACCTGAAATGTAGCAGAGGGATTCTGTTTCATAAGTGAAATGTCATTACTGATGGGTACAAATTATACAGGAAAGATGGAAAGGAAAACAGAAGTAGCACTTCATCATATGCATGTACAGCTGCAGCAAGACATAGTTCAGCTGCAAAGAGAGTGGTAATGAAAAATAACACCAAAGAGAAATTGAAGTGGACATCTGCTCCAGCCTGCTCCAGTGATGTAGAGCCTCTCTCAAAGCAGTCAGTACCAGAGGACAGTGTACTTGTGTGGGCAGCTGAATTCCCCACATCTGTTAAGAAACATAGCACTGGCCAAAGATGTTCATGTGTTACATGAAAACCTACTCTAATCTAGAAAGTACAGGTTCTTCAGAAACAAATTAAAAAATCCCAACAATCTAGGAAGTGCAGTTGAGAAGTTAAAAACAACACCAAGGAACGAATTACCTGAACGTAACACAGCAAAGAGTTTATTTGTTTCACTTAGAAAATATCTTTGGCATAAAGACACACGTGTGTTAAGTATACAAGTGCATCCCAAAGGAAGCATAGAAGGTACGCATTCAGCCATGATGCTCTTTCAGAACCACTCCCCATTTCACATCAGAAATAGCGAGCTGCAAGCCCCAGTTTCACTACTCTTTTTCCAAAACCAAGACTGGCCAGTATAGTCCCATGGTACACCACATGGTCAGCAAACCTGGGCTGAATGACCAACAGTGAACAAGATCCAGAGAACAGACAACCTCTTGGGATTGTCCAGGCTCAGGAAACAGACTCCAAAGAGAGCTGACCTTGTTCTTCCCAATAGCAACAATCAAATATCTTCCATCTTTCCCACTCCCTTGGAAGGCTAATGACGTGGTTATGTTTGTTCCAAGAGCTGGCTTCTTGTGCTAGGACAAAATGACTTCTTATTTGAAGACTGCTATAGACACGGCTATAGGCACTGCTACACCATCTGCTTCCATTAAGAGACTTCTAAGAGAACTGACGACCACTGCTTCTCACCCCTCTGCCCGTAGCACCATCAACAACATTTTATCTGGAAAGTGACAGAGGTTCATTTTACAGGTAGGATCCTAGTACTTATGAAGAACCACAATTAGCAAAATAAATGCAGTCACCTCACCAGCACTCAGACCTGTTGCCATAGAAGCAGCCGAATGTCCAAGTTCAGCTGATCTTGTCTGCAGGGAAGAACAAGTTCCACCAGAGTCTGAAACATCCACTCTGGATCAGCAAGGTTGCGTGCATCCCTTAAGAGTCACGCTGAGTTTAAGAAGCAGATTCACATCATGCAAGAAAGCAAGTTTGCTCTCTTCAATTCAGTAAATTAATAATGTGTAATAAGCCTGAGGAATTCTACTAGACTCTGGAGTCAAGGCATGAGATTAGACTTCTATGACTTTCGAACAATAAAAGTAGAGAAGGGAATTAAAAACGAATGAGCAAACACTACAGTTTAGAAACTGGTGTGGCATCAAAACATAAGACAAATTGATGAGAGATTCTCACTAGAAAGGAGATCCTGTTAGTTGACAAGGCTGAAGAAAGTGCTTTCGCATCTGCCATAGGAAAAAGAAAGTAAAGCGTGTTAATCAGCAAGCATAGAATAGAAGAAATAGTGAAATCAGCTTCTCGAGTGATTTAAGTTACTCCACCCAAGATGAAGCAACAAAGAAAAAAGCCTAAAGAGGCAGAGGACTTCCTGGAAAACCTGACCAGATATATTAACACAGTACTAATTAGTAAATTAGCCTATTGCACAATTTAAAAAATAAATAAATATCTTAAAAGTCCGAGAGAACAAGGAAGTACCAGGTGACAACATTCCTATCAGAACAAAGAACTGGAACCACATTGGCTTTATAAATTTCTCTTGAATCTCTGCTAACAAAGTGAAATAAATACCAGGAGAGAAAAAAAAAAAAAAGGTTCCAATCATTTGGAGAATAATGGAAGCATGGCAAAATCAAGCCATTTCAGATAGTACATACATATATATAGCAAATAGCTTTTGGCACATAAACACTGCACCCGCAGCCAACAGGATATCTCATGTATTAACTTACTTCTGTGTCCAAGTGATGGTGTAATTTCCAACACCTCTTCTCTTCCATTACCAGGAACAATTTTATAAAACACTGCTGATAATAGGAGCTGACAGACCTAGCAGTAAAACTACAGCCTGTTCCCAGAAGGCTATATAGAATAACTGTATAGAGTCACAAGCATTTAACCCACTGAGTGAAAGTGTATTTAACAGAGAGCATAATACCTTTGGTATTTTAGGGTCTCAAGATATTCTACAGGTTAAAACCAGAGTAAAACAAACCTTGTTGCTGTTCAAGTTAAATTCACTTCCAGGAAAGGCAGTTAATCAGTCAATCAATCCATTGCATTTCATCATCAACTACAGGCAGCTGTTTTAATGTAAGAATCAACATTGCAGTCCAGCACCTGGAAGAGCCTTTAGAGCAGCTTGTTCTGTGCTCGTAGTGCAGCAGTTGTCATTGCTGTGCACTGAGATAAACTCAACAGTGTTTCAACACAAAAAAAAAACTAAACCCATTGCTTCAGATGTCTGTATAGCTTTCTGGCAAACAAGTATGTTACCTTTCAGTTGTCTACTATGATTAGGATTTATTTTTCTTAGATATCACAAGAGTGCTTATTTATAACTGGAGAGTGTATAATTTAGATGGCAAGAAAGCAGAGTGAAACATCAATCTGCATACTGAGGAAACAAAAACAACCTGCTTCTCCACTTTGTTAGTGGCAGAACTGGAAGAGAGCCAGCGAACCTGAGGGCAGTGGTGTCGAGCACATCCCCTGTAATGAATAGTTTCACATACCGTGAACGTGGAGCTTGGAAACATGATGGCTGAGGACATGTATGATACAGGTCTGTAAAAAGTGGCAAGAAGATGAGGAATAGGAGTGGTCATTACTACATCTGACAGTGGAATAATTAGGGTCACCCGATGAAATCATCAAGTAAACCATTAAAATTGCCTGAAGACTGTTCTTTTTAATACTGCACAATGAACTCAGGGTCCACTGCCACAGAACACTGTGGAGGCCAAATATATAAAAGGATTTTTAAAAAAGGACTAAGTGCATTCATTAAGGCCAGGTCCAGAAGGAACTGCCAGTTCAGAAAGTCCACAGACTGCTGGAACAGTGTCAGAGAAAGACTTTTGTACCCAAGCTTGATTTTTTATGCTTCTGTGATCACCTGTTACTTGGTGCCCTAGAGAGAGGATAGCAGATTAGATGGCCTTTGGCCTGATTGCATGCAGCGTCTCTTATGGATCAAAGCCCATGATTTAGGCATTTTTTAGAGCTTGGAAATGTTAACCTGAGGCAAAAAAAAGAAAAAGAAGGGAGCATTTGAAAAGCTTGTCTGCCTGCTTTGCTTCTTTTCAGCCTCAGAGATGTGCTCCTTAATCATACAGTTTCCATGAAGGGTAAAGTACCGCTCACTTAGCAACAAACAGGATTTTATAGCAGCCATTGAAAGCTGTGTGACTGCTCCCAGATCTGCCCACTCTCCCATGTAAGGCATTTCTCTGACCCAGTCTCAGCTGCAGGTTAAACACTCCCCTAACACTCCAGTGCTTCTTTTTAACAGATTACTGCCAAATCGCTTTGTTTGACTACTATATTTACGACACGAAATAAACAGTTAAGATAGTAATCCATTGGCCTCTTCTGGCTAAACCCTTCTCCCCCAACCACTAGTTTCTGTGTGGGTAAGTGACAATAAGAATCTACAGGAAGACTCCTTGAGGACAAAGCGTTGCTATGCTGTCTGTAAACATCACTGTTTCACCCAGAATTTGCCACTGATTGGACTCTGACTTCCAGCCGATCGGGCCAATACATTTCTGCAATGCAGCCGAGTAAACAATGCAACACAGTGATTCTGAGTCTGTAACTAAACAGACTGAAGTAGCAGCATAAGTAAGTCTGAAAATCTGCATTTACCTGGACACAGAGCAAGCTCTGAGACCAGTCATCACAGTTGTTTTTATGTATAAAATCTATATGCACACACACGTATGGACTAATACATTCATCGTTAACCCTCATTTAAGGGACAGACCATCCAAAGTCTATGCTTCACCCAGTAAATAAGATTTAACTGGGGGTGCCAGCTGCATCCAGGATCACACAGTGGCTTGACAGACCACTGTGTAAGGACAAATCGATAAACATGTTACTAAGCCAGCTTGTTCAGTCTTCAGTTTCCCATGCAATCAAGATAACACACAGGTAGATTGTTTGCTTTTATCGCTTGCAGTGGAGTTTGGACCCAGGTTACCTGGAATGAAAAGAAGACAAAAAAATGTTACTATTAAGTAAATAAGATCCAGATGAAGTTTGGACTCAAGCTTTAATACTTGTTATTTATGATACGCCTCATGTTAGACCAACATCACTCCACATTCTCTTGGGGTTTTATTTCCTCTTTCTGTGAAATGAAGACATACTAAAATAATAGCAAATACTATTTGCTATAAGCCACTGGAGAAGTAATTCCAGGCTTTGGCCTGTACCCAGGCTAATGTCAGTGGAATTCTCAGATCCCAGATGGTGCCGTAAAGCAGTCTGGCCATGACTTGAGTGGAAGGCTTTCCAAGCAGTAAAGGATGAAAACAAAAAAGAAAGGTCAGGTCATCTCATCCATCAGATCCCAACACACATTCTCACTGAGCTTTTCCCATGTTCAGTATTAAACATCTCAAGTGGTGATATTTCCACCATTTCCTTTGCAAGAGAAATCCAGAGACCTCAGGGTCCTTCAGTTAAGCAGCATATAACGCTGCCCAAATTTTTATCTTCTTAAGGTTTATTCCATTGCTCACTCTACATATTTTCTTCTTCTCCAAATATCTGTACTTTTTAACACTTGCACTTCATTGCAGCCAGATTCTGAACCGGATGCCTCAGCAGACTTTTTTCAAGCGCTGCACTTAAGCATGTTTGCATAAGCTCTTGCAAGTAAGTGAGTTCTGCTGCACTCAGGGCTCAGCTAGGCTCACACAACGTATATCACATATACTCTGAGGCTGTATATACTGAGGGGGGCAGCTGCATGGCTTGCAGCCACTCTGAACAAGGGCAGACCCCACTTACTTATTTCTACAGAGGGAAGGGATAGGTACATCTCTCATGCAGTTGGAGTCAATGATCAGTACAGGAAAACTGCCTGACGTTACTGAGAAGTCTCAACCACAAGCACTGCCCTTGAACTGGGCTTCAAGTGAATTATTTTCATAAAATCATGGAATCATTAAGGTTGGAAAATATCTCTGAGTTCATGTTGTCCAGCCATCCATGTCACTCTTTTGCTTGTGGGTATTTGACCAACATTTTCCTCACTTGTACGTGATGGTAAAGAGAAGACCTCCCTCTCCCCTTCTGCACTGCAATTTCTGCATATCCATGTGAGAGGCTGCACTGCAGCCTGCTCTCCCTTTTTTGGTTTTTCTATATGCTACAGCCTCCTTCCCACAACAACATGTGGCATTTAATACTAACTGTTGCACCCCTTAGGCCCATTCTGCACGTTGCTACTAATCTTACCATTGCCCCTATCTCCTTGCCACCCCCATTCCCCTCCTTGTCTGTATCATGTTCAAGACCTTCACATTTACCTTCAAAAGCATCAATGCTCCTTCTCAGCTCAGTCTCAGCTCCCAGATCCTTTATTATTCTCACTCTTCCTACTCTTGTCTTCTGGCCTTTTCTACAGATCCTGGTACAGTTGGAGCAAACACAGTCCTTGTGTGTACCCAACATCATTTCCCTCTCTCTCTTTACAACAGGAGCTAAAATGTCCGGTTACCACCAGTCTATGATCCCACTTGGGCTGAAAAGCACTGGTGATAACTAAACTGCTTTTTCTGCCCACTTAGACTGCTACTTGCAGGGAAGAAACAAAACAAAAATCCAGTGCCTTCCAAAGGCACACTGCTTTGAAACCCTTGCAGTATTTCCAAGAAACTGCACACAGACATCAGTGTCTTTGCTGATCACAGCCTGCCCAGCAGCAGCATAAAATTAACAACATTCTGGTCAGGTTCAGAGCTGTTGTTGTTGTGCTTCGAAGCAGGCAATAGTGAAATTCAAGAATTGTGTTGATTTGATGGTGTGGTTTAAGCAAACCTTGTAAGACAAAACAAAATCTCCCTGCACTGTGGTAGAACAACACCCCAGGAAGTTAATTAAAGCATGTAATTCAGAACATTAATGTCTGTATTTTCCTTATGTTTTCCAGGCTAAATCCATTCTAACTTGTAGTTATCATTTTCTAGCATGTAAATACCCTGCCAGATTTTCAGAGACTGTTGAAAATAGTTTCACCCCACCCCAGCTTGTACTCTTTTCAACACCATTTGCTCTTACAAGACTGAACTGGACATTCAGTCTGCTTGAATAATGTCTTACTCTGAGCTTACTCTGCAAGCTACTTGGGTGTAGATCTGGTCTTTTGGTGCATTTGCAAGGTGTGATGTGTCTCTGTGGTACAACAGAATCACAGAATTAATGGTGACTTTGGAGGATGTGTGCACAGGCAGGCCCAAAGGGCTTAAGTGTGCTGTTTAATCTTCACAAAAGGTAGGGGTAACTATTTCAAACTGTGAAGCTTTGAATAATTGCATCCTAACCTGACTGTGTATCTAGCACCATCTCCCTCCTTCATTTCCACTTCTTTCCTCCCTTCTGTCACTCAGGGTATTGCAGCATCAGTTTTGACTAGGTCTGCTCAAGGACAACTTCACGTTTTAAAACATTACTGGTCATACAGTTTCCTCAGAACAAAAGGTTTCCTGTTTTTATCTTTAAGATGGAACTTTATTCCATATCCATGTTCAGGATGCTATTAAATCCTAATGAAGCACATGCTGCTAATCAAGTAGCTGCAGTATCTTCAGTGGTAACTCAATTTTTCCTTCCTTTCTCCTGAGTCTCATCTCTCTAATGTGCCCTCTGCCATCTCCGTTCACTTTGGAACCACCGGGCTAGTGAAGCTTTCTTTCACAAGATAGTGAGTCAAATGTAACACAGAGTGATCTTCCCTCAGCCATTTACATGGGATGACCTAAGCCTACTTTCACCACACTTCAAAAGCTGTGGAGTCTCCCAGTGTCACTGGAGCAGGAAATCTCATTTAGCATAAAGCAAAGCAGGAAACATTTGCACTGACTTCTTGGAAAGACTTGTCAGGAAGAACACAGCAGGAAGGTAGGAGAATGGAACCTCTGCTGCTTCCCTGTATTTTCAAAGTGGCTTGCCTGGAACCAGCCTAGGCCTCCCAAGGTCAGTGTTTTACGTTCTCCTTTATTGCCAGCTCTCAGGAAGTTGCAGTGACAATTAATAAAACCTGAATATAATAGCATGATTTTGTCCTTATGGAAATAATCCAGACCAAGCTGGCATAGATTCACTCTGTTAAAAAGGAGACGTCCCTGCTGCCCTGACCTGTGCAATGCCCAGAAGGGCTCAGCACCCCAGTGTCCAACTAGAGAGATCAGTCTCTCTCTTGCCTTAATATGTACTTAATTTTGCCACGTTGCCATATGGTGGGAATGGAGGGCTGTCTGCTTTAAAGCAGTCGACAACAAGAAACTTGGGGAATGTCTGATATTACGAAGAGCTGACGAATCAGAACTTCCACAATTCTCCATTTCTGTCACTAGAGGGTAGTGCAAGTCCTCAGCTCCGATCCTCTGAAAAGAAATGCCCATACATCTCCCTATAGATCTACGAATTTTCTTTTTCCTGGTCCCGAGGAATGGGGCCCAGCAGCACACGCTGTCTGCTCATAAAATAAAGTGATGTGATGAGAGGGTAAAGACCAAGGTTTACTTTTGCCTCCCCAAATGCCAAACACATCCCAAAATGGGTCTACTATAGTCTCAAATAATCAATTTATGCCTTCTTATATTTTTCCTCCCTTGTATTCATTTGGCATTTTTGAGTCTGTCCTTATTTAGCCAGAAATACTTCTAAGAATTCAATCAATCAAAACCTGGAACCTTTCTAGTACTTTGCTTTCCTTTTTGCTCTCCGGGGAATATCTTTCCACATCACATCATGGCAGACTTAAGGGAATTCATGTTTTTACTCCCACATTTTGAATTTATCAGAGCACAGCATGGCCAGACAAGTTGGGAAGAAATGTTCCTCCCTTAACTAGTTTATTTTCCTGCTATTACAAGATGAAATGACATCCAGCACACCTCAATGGGAGAGAAAGACAACCAGGCTTAGTCCTTAGTTTTACTTCAAACTGACAAAGCACCTGGAATGTTGAGATGTTAGCAATGAACACATAAATTAGGAGAAATTGTTATCATTTGTTTATTCAACCAAATGAAGACTTGGAAGAGCTCAGCGAATATATCAACAGCTCCTTAGCAAAGAAGGGAAGGTTCAGATCTAGTGCTTCTCCATAGCTCCTATTTTCATGACCCTCTTTTCCATTTCAAAGATAAGGGAGCAAGTTTTAAAAACTTCCATCTTCTCACTTTTTGCTCTCTTACCTCAGCAGAAACTTGTTTCCTTCCTCACCAGAAGCCCTGGCACTGTAAACACACTTGACAAAAGCCAAATGATGTTGGGGGGGTTACACTGGAAGTCTGTCTGCACACTAACCACTACAACACCAAGCACATTGTTGCTGCTTAACTGTACATGCAACCAGTTTTTCACAAGGAGACATTCATCTTTCTATCCCACAGCTGCTCAGTGGGAAGCATCAGAAAGCATATACATGAGAAGTAGCAATATTACAGTAAGAATGCCATTAAATTGCCTTTGGAATTATGCTTAGTTTGATGCAACTTCTGCTCTTCTTTGATCCTGCTCATTTTAGTACAGAGGAAATAACAGGATCTACTCAGGAGCCTGTGTTGAATACATCTGCACCAATCAACCAAACTCAGAGGCAGCTTAAAACCACAGAAGCAGAACGTGCTAATAGGAGAGGTTTTACCTGAGATGCCTTCAGCGCTCCGAACGCTGGCATGGCTTGTGCTGAGCTGCTCATATTCCAGTTTCATATTCCCGAGGTCTTCCCCTGAGTGTCCTTCACTGGCAAAAGAATTTGCTTCAATGCTTGAACCTGGAGATCGTTTGGCCTTGCGACCAAAAATCCCACTGGCAAACCGCTTGCCTTGCTTTGAGTTGGCCTGTGCATCTTCTTTCTTCACATCACGAATGGACTCTCTGGACTTGGATTTGTTTTTCAGGTCCATGTGGAACCGGGACAACAGTTTCTGAGGGCTCCGATTCTGCCTGCTGAAGTTCTCCAGAGGTGGTTCAATCTCTGGGAGTTCTTGCTCTAATGTGATTAAGTCATTCAGAAACTGATTTAATCGTTTCTTAGACTCACTTGTTTCTTCCCTTTCCATATTATCCTGATTATCCTCCCTGTGTCGTGAAGCCCAGAGCAACATATCACCACGAGTTGCCCCTGCCACTAAGCCATACTTGGGATTAATGATCTTCCGAGCCACGGTGGAGGAATGAAAGCCTGATTTCCCAATTCCATGATGGTTTGGATTAGCAATACCCAATTCCTTGCAGAAATTTACTTCCTCTGAGATAGCGTAGAGCTCACGAAACTCAATGTCAAACATCTCCACATGCTGTCCTGTCAAGACTAGTAGGATGTTTCTGTCAATATGGGATGAACTCCATGTGAAGCTAAGAATAGGAAACAGAACTGTAAGATTCTTGCATGCTTGACCCAGCCCACCCAACAATATGTGAAGCACCGTGAGAATACATAGCATTGTGCTATTTGCCAATATGGGTCAGGATAGGTGAAGTTGAGTATTATTGTTCTTCATTAGGCACGCAAACAAGATCTGGAAGAAAATACCTGAAAACTCTGAAGAGCAGCATATCCTCCTTTTAGAAAAGCAACTGCAAGAGTCTCCAGATTGGAAACCTCTCTGAAAAGAACTGAGTACAGTGGCCCGTGCAGTGTAGCACCATCTCTAGCACAATGAAAAAATCCACTGTCAGGGATTTGCTCCTGGGAGCAGTTTGTGCTCTACGCTACCTTCTCTCTTATCTTACTCCAATTTCTACAGATGCCAAACAGATTACAAAGAGGAGGATAAAAAAATGATCGACATGAGAACAAGACACACGCGCCATTATGTATATAAGAATGTAGCTCTGCCTTATGCAAGAGCAACCCACCTGTATGATCCAGTGGCCACCTTTTCACCATCTACCATCAAGAATCGAGATGCCAGTGTACCTCTGATCTTCCCTGTTTTCATGTAGAACCCAACTCCTGTCACAGAACGGATGCGGATGTTCTAACCAGGAAGTAAAGAAAAACAAAATTTCACAATAAATAGGGCAGAGAATTAGATAATTGCCAACTCCAAGTCTTAACACATCACTCACATTATCTCATAACTTCTGGGACTACAGCTCATCATTAGACACCAGAAATCAGAAGGGCTACAGAAAGGAAAGCAGTGTTGAAAAGTCTGTTGTTGTCATCTTTCAGTACAACTTACTCCTATGCATCAGTTTATAACCCTGTCCAGTAAGTCAGCATCTCTGTAACCGTCTGCTGTCTTCAGCTATTCATCTTAGCCCACTGACAAGACAATGCTTTCCAAATGAGATAATCCACCATCTCTAGTCCTGTGCTGTACATCAGAAGGCCCAACCCAGTTCAGGGAAATGAAGCTCTGAGTCACATCTGTAGTCTCCGAATCCCAATCCCTATTCCATAGCATCAGTGAGGTCTTCTCCAGACAATGTTAGCAGAATCACAAAACCAAGGAACTTTGCAATGCCTATGCAATCAAAAAGACTCAGAATGTATGAGGCTTAAATTAGATTATTTTAGGCTTGTGTTCTGATCCCAACAACATATAGTTTGATAGAACTGGGCAAATTATAGGACTAGGCTATTTAATTATTACAGAAGGGGTGAGGAAACAGTTGTACCATTCAAAACATATATAGATGTTTCCTGCCTGTTACAACAAAGGAACCCTGACATCATTTTGCTAAGAACACCAGTTACAGTGTCTACCTACATTCATCTCTGCTCAATGGAGAGTGAAAAACACAGAATTTTATTCTGAATAAAAGATGTAGGATAAGTGTCCCAAACAAATCAGCAAAGTATCTCTGCAGATAGGGAAGGCAAAACTTCTCATGAAAAGTACTGAAGTAGTTGGAAGAAGGTATTATCTCTCCTCAAACCTCCTGTCTCACACCCTTTTAGCCACTGAATCTACAAATTACAACACAAAGCAGTACAAGAGACAGAGGAAAAAAAACCCTGATTTCAGGTTACCTGATTTTCTACAATAGACATGCATACACATAGTATAAAAACATATTTGCATGTTAGACTGTGAGCTATTCTGCACCAGACTAATGCTGAAGTCCATGGGTCCTGGCTGCTCGAGGATGAATTGCCAGACAGGTGTACATACATATTGCCTAACATTAAAAAAACAATTTAAAAAAATAAAAAATCCAATGCTTAAAAGCACTCGTTGCCAGCAAAGTTTGGAGCAAATTATCTTGTCATTCTGACATACAAATTTAGACCATTTTCTTCATACCATCTGTTTCTCTTAAGAATTCTTTAACAATGAAAAGCTAAAAGATATTGTGATCTGGAGTAATAAATATAGGGTTAGGAGTCAGACAGTCTCGTGTAATCACAGTTCTGGCAGTATTCCCTGCTATGTTCTGTGAAAGCCAATTCACCTTTGCGTCATTCTTCCCCCATCTGCAGAACAGGAGAATCATGAGGATTTGGCTAGCACTAGCACAGCCTCAGATCCCACAAAGAGCTAAGTACCATTACTGTGAACCTAATTGACAGCTTAAATATCAATAGGCTGTAGAAATCAGCATGCAGGAATGAGTGATTAGAAGAATGTGGATTTTTGTCAAAAAAACAGTTTTCTGAATATAACTCTTACCTTTTGAATCGGTTCCTATTTGCTTCAGTAAAATACAGTGGTGGCAGTACAAATTCTGACTAACAGTAACTGATGATACTACTGTTTTGCATTCATCTACTGCTTGATCTGTCTGCAGTCCTGTGTGGGCATTAGCTAATTAATCCTCCCAACACCAATGACAGTATTATCGCCCTAAAGATGAGAAACCTGAGAGACAAAAAAGATGAAGTGACTTGCCCAAGGCCTAGCTAGCAGTGAGTCATTTGTGTGGGATGCTGAATGCAGGTTGGGTAGAGCACAAGAGAAAGGCTGCCCTTTCCAGTATTTAGAATAACATTTGTAGACTGGCTGGTCGACTAAAAATAATTGTCTTTTTTCCTTGCTGAATAAAGCTGGATTTGGAATTTGCCACATCATGGAATCTTGACTGGAGGTGTCAATGAGGACATCTGTCCTTCAAATCAGCTGACAGCTCTGAAATGTCTTATTCCTTTCTGAATCGAGTAGTACCAGCCTGTGTAAGCAGACTGCTTCTTAGCATGAAACAAGTGTGGATTTTATTGTGTTTGTATGTTATATCACCTTCTTTAGAAAGAGAGAAAGCACATTCACATTTTTGCAGTAACTGAGCTATGTTTAACACTGAAAAAGGGGGTAGAACCAAACAGCTGAACACATAAACCTCCTCGAATAAAGTAGGCACAGGAGTGTATAAATGCATCTTGAAATGCAGAAAACAAGCACTAAGTCATATAAAACACCGAGTCACTTAATAGGTTATTTGTATAATGTTTCCTACTTGAAGGATCTTGGAGCACTTGAAGACTAATATATCAGCTGTACAGAGACAGAACAAGCCTGGATTCACGTACTGAAGATTACACAACAGAAGTGGAAAGACAAATATAAATGAGGTGAGATTTCAGCTATTTTCTTTGGGCACTAACATTATTGTATGAACAAGTATTTGGGGTAAAGGATCAGTTCGTTTCCAGGCAGAAGAGACCTTTACAAACCTGTACTCTTGCAGCTACTTGCTTAAGTTTGGTTATATCCCGCCTCATGTAGGCAGCAGTCTTTGTTAGGTTTCCACATTTCCTTTACACAGACTTACACCACTCCTCATTGCAAGCAGTGACTAACAACTCTCTGGCAGCAACTTAATACAGACTGGTAACACACCAGCCTAATTAATTCACACAGTAAAGGAATCAGTCTTTCTTGATTTATTGTGACACATTTTTAAACCTTGTGCTGCATCCACACAAAGTTAAATTAGACTCAACTGAGAAAGTCAGTAGTACACTCTTACTGACACGTAGTTGACCACTAGCAGATCCAAGCAGGAGTGCCCACAAGCACGGGGTTGGATATCATGAGGTACGTGGGATGGACTCTAAAGGTGGGTGCTGCAAGTATTTTCACCAGGGAATCCTCTATGTCCCTTTGCTCTTAGAACTTCTAGCAATTGATATAAATGTTGCAAAGGAAGCAGAAATCTGTGTTTCCTTTGGGATGAATGGCAAGAAAGATTTAAATCAGATAAAGGACAGGCAACAGACCATAGCAGTAGATGTTACGTGACAGTAGCTCAAAAGTCCCTTATACTGACTGAGGGTTTTTTTGTGTCTTTCTGAAAAGAGACACCTGTAAATTACTGTTTTTGAAAGGTCACGAGCAGTCTAGTAAAATTTTCTAACAGATAATTAAAACAAAACAGCACTGCAACACATCACGTTCAGCTTCTCCGTTGAGTTAGAATTGAATGAGGAAATCTGGAAGGTAAGACAAGAAAATCTGAAACAAAATTGAAAAAAATCTTTTAGGCAGAAGCCTTTAAGACTACCTAGAGAGAGGAAAAGAAATCTTTGCATGTTAGGAAAATGAATGTAAAAATTAATATCAAAGTGAACTTCCTGCAGATACCACATTCTCTGCATTTCCTCAGAGCTCTAGGTGAACTCCATGTCTTTAATCAAAACTGTTTTTCATTGAAGACTTGATTAGCAGAAGCACAGGGAAGAAAACACCTCTAAAAACTACTGACAGCCCTCACCTTCAGGTCAACAAGAGGACATTTTGTGGGGCTATGAATTTTATATCTATGAGAACTTTGATTCATTCTGATCTCAAAAGAACACCCTTATGTCAAACATAACAAAAGTCTGGCAAACCACGTCCTGCAGGCTCAAGAAGCCACATGACTCATACAAATAAGACATGCTCACATTAACATCTCAAGATGGATGCACAGATGATTGAAGTTAAATGCATTTTTAACAAACTCTGGCCTTCATGCAAAATATGAGATTTTCTCATTTCAAATGTGAAGTCAGTGAATAGTCTTTGTAGAGTGTAATACAGTCTTCCTACACCATTTTCCTTGCTGTGAGACTGTGGGAGGTTGGTGATACCTTGCCATCTTAAAAAAATAGTCAAGAATTTTGTGAAAATGCCCTGCATTACATGTAGACAAAGGGCAAAATCCAGTGTTAGCAGTAAGTCTCCCTGTACTGGGAACTGTTAACTGTTCACTCAGCATCGGGTGAAGGGATCGATGGAGGACAAGAACAAGAATCACAGCAGTCTGAGCATCTGGTGATGACAGAAGTCAGAATAAGCACCCTGAAGCTGCAGCAATGCCAACCGATAGTAATGTGTCATCTCTTTTTTTCCTCACATGAGAATCTGACATTAAACCTTAAAGTTATCTCCCACATTGCTGCAACTTTCTGTGGAAAAGCCAGCACTAAAAATGCAAAACAACCCCAGACACATTAGCTCAGTGAGGTGGGGTAAGTCCTCAAGTGAGAGATTACATCTTGCTTGAGATTCCTTAGTTATCCAAAACCTGGTGTCAAATTATGATGATTTCTCACCCAAACAGCAGCACTGATACATCCAATAATGCTTTGCAGGAAAGCACGACCAACAGGCTGCTGCTCATCTTCTTGACCCTTATAGTCACACTGGCAATGGGAACTTGGGCAGGATGGTAAGAAGCCATTATTCTTGAGAAACAAGTGACCTGCTTTTCCTTAAAGGAAGGCTCTTCCCAGTCTTTCCATAGCACCATAGAACGGAATAAACTGCACTGACCTTAACAAAATTAACTAAAGCCTCCTTAGCTGAACTGGAAAAGGAATATAATATCTCTAGGAGGGGAATTTATGACACAGGATGACACAGCTGGGAAAACAACAACAAAAAAAAAACTTAAAGGACAACAGTCTGTGGGTTGAAAATTCTCAGAAGAGTGAGGAACTTAATTAAAGAAAGATGTTAAAAGGTTCTTCCTTGGTGGAACTCCTTCAACTCAGTATGAGTCTAAAGAAAAACACAGCAAGTGCTGCTGTGAGAGAAGGGAAGCACAGAAGAGACTTAAGAGTTTTCTAGTGCTTTTGATGGCATCAATATTGAAGTCGTCGTTCTTGTACACAATGACATGGTGAGAAAGGTACTGGAAAGCAGGTACCAGAGCAAATGGAACTACTTGTACAGTTTTCTACAAAGCAACCTGAGCCCAGACCACAGAACACCTCTGGAGCTTGAAACAGGTCTATTATAACAATGCCTGTGTCTTGCTTTCAAATACACTAGAGGAAAGATGAGAAAGCTGCTCAGCTGGATGTCTTTTCTCATGAAGAAGTCCAGAAACTACGAGCAGTGATAGTTCATAGGAGCACTGTTCAGAAATATGCAATTCATTTTCACCCACATGTAAGATGGTACTGCTTGAATGGTTAATATGAGCCTCTCTTACCTTCAGAGCTTTTTGTTTGTTTGTTTTTCACTATTGAGTGTTTGTGGAAGATCTGCCCTTCCTCCAGACAAAATGGGACTTTTTTTTTTTAAAAAAAAAAAACTGCTCTGCAAAGCAGTTGGATCACAAGAGTGGTGAGTCTTGCACCCTGTAGATTGTTTCCAATCTAGTGACTTTTCCAGTATTTGGAACAAATCTGCAGTAGTGACAGTGACTGAAACAGTGAGCAACACAATAGCAGCTATAAACACACAAAAGGATTTCAGTTTGTATGCAATGGAAAGAGATTCTACTGAAGTTGCTTCTGCCTGCCAAGCTAAGCTGCCTACTCTGCTGTGGTTCATGTGCTGTGTGAAGATGTACTCCAATATGGAACTGGAGAGCAGTTGTGCCCTACAGTCCCAAATGTTCTCAGGCAAAGGAATATAAACTTGTTCAGTCCCAGATGACAACTGATAGACAGGAAAGTCTTGATTTCACAAAATATGTATATGTGTACTGTTATTGTTTGTGTGGAGTCCAGTTACTAAAATAACTACTCTAGAAATCTGGGACTTGCATAGGAGACCTACAGGAATTTCCTCAAGCAAATTTCTTCCTAAAAGAAATACACAGGCCACAAAAGCCAAAAAACTACACAGATCTCTGTTTCAGGTGAAAGGCAAATGATCTCTCCAAATGAGTTACAAGGTTTGTTACAACTCAGGAAGGCCACTTAACTGCAAAAAAATGATGATTCAGTCTTGAATATCTTACCCGAATCTGCAAGTCACTGAGTTCAAGGCATCTGCACATTTCCAGGAAGAGCTTCACACCATCCTCATCTAGGATTATATAGACTGGGATCCAGCGTTTGTATGCTGCATTAACAATATCTCGGAAGATATCCTGGTCTGTAAATACATCCATGACCACTGCAATAATCTAGAAACAGGAAGACAGCAGACAAGCAACTAAATAAAATATTAGGAACTGAGAGGAAAGCCCATTTTAATGGTACAAAATAAAGGAGAGCACTGATACCAGAATATGGAAGAGTACACAGGTGAGACAGGAGTACAGGGATGTATGTGCCCAAGCATTTCCAATAACCTTGCAATTTTCTGGCACGGCTCCTGCTGCATTTTAAAAAGAATGCAATAACTAACTGTCTTTGAGGGGTCTTCCTCTAAGGGAAGATGGCTATTTCAGCAGCCTGAAAAATGCCAAAGTGAAATACCCATTTTTAATCCAGTGTTGTGAAACTCTCTTTGCCTCCATTAGGATGCACTTAAACAAAGAGAAACACTGATAAAAGTCTAAAAAAGAAAAGTGAAAAACTCAGCCATAACACTTCTCAGAAGGTGAGTAATGGAAGAATGAACGTGCAGAGGAATCAGAGCATGAGTCCTCAGCTATAGTGCACAAAGCAGACAAAAAGAACTCTGCTCTCAGGGCTGGCTTCATGAGGAATGTCATGTACAGCTCAAACACAAACATCTCATAATTGTAAGAAAGAGACTGGAGCACACATTCAAGATTTGGAGGCAAAATGATCATTTGCTCTCTTCACATGTACGTTTTTTCCTGGTATGAAACTAATTCCTCTTTCCAGACACAGATCTTTTTGTATAAAAGCAAGAAAGCAAAAGGTTGCACTAACATGACAGACAAGCCCGAACATTCATAGGATGAGTAACAACAAAAACAAGATGACTGTGGGCAACTTTTATGCTGACCTTACATGTTTTGTCTTCCTCTCCCCTTCTGTGTCTTTAACACTATTAGAAGAATCAATTCACTTTTTCTCCTGAAGGAGTTATGCTTCACAGCATCCTGAAAGCTATGCATGAAGGAAACTGCAGTTCTCCCCATCCCTAGGAACCACCAGCTTGGCAGGTCAGAGCTCTCACGCTGATGGTAGGCTGGGAGTAGAGTTGCCTAAATTCTAGCTTCCCAGGTGCCAGGGTCACAGCAACGAGCTGAGCTGTGCTGCAGACAGCACATATAATGTGTGAATGGAGCTGAAGACTACACCTAACAGTAGAATTTTCTTCAGGTGATGTTTGGAAAAGGTGCAGCTCCAGTTGCAGTAGCTCCCTGTGGAAGGGGGGATAATTCTCACCAGGCACTTCTTTCCTTTGAAAATGCCCTTGAGCAAAATGGATGTGGGAAAGTGATAGCACAGTAAATGTCCTCTGTTTTTGTTGAGTCTCTCTGTATGGCCAACAATAACCAACAGCTCTGCTCTGTCACGCTCCTTCTGTCAGCAGTGCTTACACAAGCTGTTCCTTATTAGAAAAAGAAAAAAAGAGCTGACATTGTGTTTATGTCCATCATTAACATGTACATTCCTGATACAGGTGAACTATGGAGGAGGTACAATACAAGCTAATTTTAAGTCCTTCAACAACTTCTCTTAGGTTAGAAGAACTGGATTTCAGCTCCCACCTTGGTCCTTACTTTCTAACTAAATGCAGCAAGAGGCAAGGAATTCTGAAAAATACATTGAAATTCCATCACTTCACTCTTCAACAACTTCACATGCAGGCACATTATGACTTAAGTTTTCAGGTATTAATTGAGGCATGCTGTGCTTTCTTAACCTTTCACACACACTGGTCTGGACGTCATTACTCAGCAGCAAGAACACCAAATAAAATTCATTTAAAATAAGAACATTAGCATAGAGAATTGATGAAAAATAGACAAAAGAAGTAGGAATGTATTTCCTTTCCATCCCCGCCATCCACAAGATGACCAACGACTGTAAAAACTGAAGCACACCCTGGACAGACCACTGATTATTAGTACTGGCATTGTAATATGAAGGGACAGTTGCCTGCTGGCTTGGCAGCTCTAGGTTAGTTCAGGCTTGTTTGCAAGACTATGGACTTAACCCACAAATATGGAAACTAAGTCCATAGAAAAAGCTGATGAACTGCCTTACAGATGGTTCTTTCAAGTCTCAAAATGTGAAAGGGGCAACTGCGCTGTTGATGTTAGTCTTTCCAAACCCCTGACACTACAGATGATCTGTCAAGATAACCTAGGAGCGTTCTCAAACACAGCAAGTCAGAGCATGAGCACCTACCCCATGTAGGAGTTTTTCTTTTCTCCATTCCCCTCTCTGGATAATAGTGCTACTTACCTATAGGATCTATAGGTATGCCTTGCTCTTCATGGGTATTTACAGATTGACAAGCATTACCTTGCCAAAATCATTGCGGCAAGATAGCTCAATTAATGTAAGTAAAACACTAATGATAAGCCACCCCTAGACATGTGCCAAATATTACTACTATCTCTTTAGGGCCACTCCCTCCCAAAAACCAAAACAAAGCTAAACACCAAAACAAACAAACAAAACCCCCACTCTAATCTGTTGAATGAAAAGCTCCTACCTGGAGATTTTATTCTCCAAGTCAGGCTTGATGGAAAACAATAGGTACTTACTTAAGAAAAAGACCATTAAACACTAAAATGGCTGTTAAACCTAAAACCACCTTTGGGCTGGGAGGGGGACAGCTCATCCGGCCAGTGAAAAATATATCTACAAAGAAATTAATTACCTGTGTTCCAGGCACAGGTATTGAAAAGAGCAAAGTTTCCCAGTTACCATACAATTTGTAGAGGCATTTGCAGCAAAGCAAGAGGATGCAAGTCAGAGCATAAGCATTTTTTTATAGCTTCTGGTTCTTCTGTGTGACTGATTGTGCCAGCAGTGGAATAGGATAACAGGGTGTGCATGTAGTGCTGCAAGCAGGGAGTGGAGAACACCCTCTGGTTAAACGTCTCTCTGGAAAATTTTCTGTGTTTCCCAGCAGATTTGCTTTAAACAAGCCTCTGCAAAGGCTGTGCATGCAGAGGGTGCGCTTGAAGAGTGGCGGCGGGGGAGAGTGCTGAATCAGAAAGCAGAAAAAACAGAAAGCAGCAAAACTCAAAGAAGGAGTGAGGCGGCTTATGCTGCTGTCTCCTCTCCAGAGGGGAGATACCAGCTACAAAAGGGGTAATTTCACAGACAGTCTTTCTTGGAGATTTCACCCAGACCTAGAAAAACCTTGTCACTGCCCCCTAACTCTTTCATGCAAACTCTTGGAGCATCACGGCTGGCTTGTTTTCTTGCCAGAGGTGCACTGTCACCACTAACAGTCTTTTCCAGTCCAAGATAAACAGGAGGAACAGACTCATATTGTCTGGACTCTGGCTGCCTCGCAGTCAGGGCTGTACTGGATTGCAAACACAGAAAACAATCCAAAACAAACCAGCTGCCCTGTGTTTAACTGGGGTTACCTGCACGTACAGGAGAGGCAGCTGGAGCAGCACCATGTCCTGCCTGCCCTCTGGATAATACACTGCAATTGGGCAGGAAAAAAACAAACCATGGCCGCAAAATCGTAATGGGGGTCTGGGGGTGAACCCATTCCAGACGTCAGCTTTGGCAAACTGCAGTGTGATGGGTGATGAACTGCATGGAAAACCCAGCCTGGTGGCAACCAGGAGAGCGAAGAATGGCTGGTGTGGTGATGGGCTCCTGCCACCCTGCGTGTCCCCAGCCCGGCCCTTCTGCCTGGGTGACCTACACGTGGACACAGCCCAGGCACAAATGCACAGAGGCCGCTCCTTACCTTCTGTGCCTGTTGGATCATCTCTCTCACCACCTCCTTCAGGTGGGGCACGTTCTCCTCCTTGCGAGGGTGCGTGAAGAGGGCCACACGGCTGATGCCCCGGTAGAAGGTCTTGTCGGTCCAGCCCAGGTCCAGCGGCGGGACCTCCGTGTCTGAGAGCTCAGGCCAGTAGGCCAGCGAGACGGCCTTGCCGCCGGGGCCCCGCATCACCTTGGCACTCTCCCGCGGGTCTTCATATGCCCGCCAGCTGCCCCGCAGGGCCTGCAGCTCCTGGCTGGAGAGGAAGTCTTGGAGATGCTCCTTTCGCAGGGTCTCCCTGTATGCGGCCTCACCTCGGGTCACCAGCGTCTCCAGGGCTCGACGTTGCTCCTCACTATAATAGAAGCAGGCCTGCGCCTCTGTCACCTTCTCGTTGACGTGCGACTCGTCCAGCAGGAACACCTGGGAGTCCGCCATGCTGCCGGCATCCGCAGTGCCGGGAGGCTGTGGAAGGAGGGAAAGGCAGGGCCGGCACCGCCTCACCTGGCCTGCCCGAGCCCGCCCCGACAGGTGGAGCAGCCGCACCACCCCGTGCCGGCCCCTCACGCTTCTCTGGTTCAATGGGAATATGGCTATCCCCTTCATTCTGGCCCCCTCCCAGGCCTGCCTGCCTGCAGCTCTGACCATTGGGGGACGGGGGTGGTGCTCCCGCAGCATGGCAGGCTGGCTGTCCCTGACTGCTGTGCCTGGGGAGAGCCAGGCTTGAGTGTGGCTTGCAGGAGAATCATTGTATAGCTTAGGTTAGGTTTAGGGGACCTCACAGCCCACCCAGTCCCACCCCGTGCTGTGGGCAGGGCTGCCACCCACCAGCTCAGGCTGCCCAGGGCCCCATCCAACCTACCCTTGACTGCCTCTAGGGGTGGGGCACCCACAGCTCTCTGCACAGCTGTGCCAGTGCCTTGCTGCATTCTGAGTAGAGCATTTTCCCCTAACATCTAACCTAAATCTCCTCCCTTTTAGTTTAAAGCCATCCCCTCTTGTCCTATAGTATGCAGGAGTGTGAATTCAAAAATCTATTTAAAAGGGTTTTTTTTTTTTCTTTTTTTTTCCTTTTCTTTTTGAAGGTGACTGCATTCATCAGGAATGAGGCAATGCAGGCAGACCATGACAGTGGCCATTGGGCCCTGCTGGCTGCTAGCCAGCCCCCTCCCAACCCACCAAAAGAGCAGCTCAGTGACTCCCAGAAAGCCCAAAAAGCAGGAGGTGGATGCCGTGTTTACAAGCAGTAGGATGACAGAGCGATTTGCCCAAGGCTGCCCAGCAGGCTGGTGTCAGAGCTGAGAATAAAACTGCGCATCTCCAAGACTCTGGCTGGGAGTGTGAATAAATAGCCCTACACGTGTCCCAGCTGAAAGACTGGGGGCTGTTATGTTAAATGATTAATTTTGCGTGGTATGTGATAGTTGCTAGGGGCCCTAATCAAGATGCAGGCCCCATTGAGGTTTGCAGTGCATACACAAAGGATAAAAAGCACTTCTTTCCCCATTGTAGCCCAAGGACAGCACAGACAGAGATGTGCAAGGAAATGGGTATAAAGGCAAGGCAGTGGTGATATACAAACATTCAGAAGCATTTGCAGGGCTTTTCATATGTGATTAGCCCTAATTGCTCACATACACAAAATGCACAAACTGAAGGAATAGAGCTGGAGGATCTGCTCTTTGTCTCCTCCCTGTAAATGATCACCTGTGCTCAGTTTGTTATAAAAAAATCCATGGAGGAGGTGAAGCACTGTAGCTCTTCCCTGATTTTCTCCCTTAAAATGGAAGGGAGAGTTTTAGCATTCCAGACTGTCATCGATAGCTTTTCCTGTCATGAAATTCACTTAAAATTTGAAAATGCACTTTGTGGAACCTACTCCTGTGCCTTTCAAATCTCTTAAAAAATACAATTTCAATATATGCTCCTTTAGATTGATTATCGTGGAAACAGGGCTTATGTGGCAGTGGCGTCTCTATTTGTCTGCTTGTCTGTCCATCTCTATTAACTTCTGAACCCACTGGCTGATTTCAAATAAAGGTGGCAGAGGCATAATTATACCCCTACAGGTTTTGTGAAAATAAAGAGCCTGATAGCAAAAATAAACCCTATCACAGTCCCTTGACAGGGAAAGTTGCATTAAGGGTTCACGCCTTATTAGACTTCAAAGATTCCATAAAAGTTGGAACACTAATAAGTTCCTGAACTGTATGAAAAGCTTCAAATGAAGTTTATGCCATGTTAGACACCCCAGTCAATCAACCACAATATACAAATACACAGGAGATTCTGCTTTGTTAGTGTCAGTACTCACTAAACTACTTTTTCCTTCTGCACCAGAGGCTGCCATCAGCTCTGCAATTTCATGTGGAGCTAAGTAAAATCTCTTTAATCCGGGATGCTCTATTCAATTGTAGCTGCACAATGTAAGATTTTCTGTTCAGCTAAGGCTGCCACATGAAAGCAACAGTGGGTTCACAAATGCGTGCTTAGTTTTATGTTAAAAGCAAGTGAATGTTTCCCACATCCAAGTGAAAGCAACAGAGATTATCAGCTTGCTGTGATGACATGTTTAGCCCCCATCTCTCACTCTACAAGACAAAGTGTTGTCTCTATGTTGATATGAGAAATAGGGGCATGGAGCTGTGCAAAAGCTGAGAGAGACACTTTTCCTATGCACGCATGGTGTCGTTGTCCCCCCTCGCCACCTGCTCTTCCAGTAAACATTCCAAACACGAGTATTTTCCATATGAGGTTTTAAAAAATCTGATGATTCAATCTCTTTTGATATACCCTGACCCTCTGGCTGACAGCCTCACCTAAAAGACAGGCAAAAAGAACCATGGAAACAAACTGCCCTCGCTGTCCCAGAGACAACCCAGCCCTTCAGGACTGGAGACTAAACATAGCAAACAGGGAGGGGGAACTGTGCCTGGCTGGGGCTGACAAGTGAATTCCAGTTTCCACTCTAGATGAGATTCATTACTGTTTCAGCTCAGGTTTTCCACTCTGACCTTAGCATTGGCTCAAGAAAAGGGAAAAAGGGGAAGCCTGCTTTAGGATTCAGCTGAGGCTGCTGCGAATCCAAGCAGACCTTTGATTAGATATTAGAACTTTAATTATAATCATTATTATTATTTTTTCCTGGGAATTACTTACTGAAGGGGGTGCCTATGATTGGGCAGAGTTGGGTCTATCTTTTGACCTCTGCTTGGGTGTTGTCCCAGCCAAGTCCCGGTTAAGATCTACCTGACTTTTCTGGTTGAGTTCCAAAACGTTTTCCAAAGGAAGTAAACTAACCTATCAGGAAATATTACCTCTCACTGTAACCCTCTCCAACCCCATTACAGTGCTCTAAATCTACTGCCTTCAAACACCTCCCACGCATATTCTGCTTACTTGGGCCTAATTGCTTTGCTTTCCTTTGCAAGAAAATGCAGGTTGTGCTTTAGATAAAGATATGACACCTTATATTTAGCATTAATTGTAACTGTGCTCGTCCATACATCTCTCTTACCCATCCTTCCTGTGTAATTTCAGTCCTTAAATAGCCCATCTCATGAGATAGTCGTCGATAAACCTCCCAGCAGTGTTTTGCTTGTGACAAAATGCTACAGGCTGTTGTTATACAACTTTGGGTACTCAGTTCTTAGGGAATAAAACTCAATGCCTTTCCCCTCACCCCCTCTTTACTTCTTTCTCCCAAGAGCAGTCAACATTGACGTGCAAAATAGGAGTAAAAACATGGGCCAATATTAAAAAGAAAAAATAATTCTATGAGTTTTCTGAAGGGGAGTGCAGAATCATAGAATGGCTTGGGTTAGAGGGGATCCTTCAAAACAAAACAACATGATTTACCAAAATATGCCTAGTTAACCCTACTGCCTTTTAGCTTTTTCATTAAAAGTGGCAACTGGTTAAAAATGAGTTTTGCAAATAGAAGAGGCTAGTTCAACGGATGTGGGATACATGACTTTGCAGTCTCAAAAAGGAATAGTAAGTAAATAGGTTGTGCTAAAACACCACTCCTTACCTGTGCTGGCTGGCACCAAAGCAAGAGTTGCAAAGGCTTGGTGCAGATTGCATCTTCCTGATCTGTTATCTTGCAGGCAGCATCCAGGAGTTTGTGGGAAGGACGTTACACACACAGCCAGCCACGCTAAGCCTGTCCCAGGCCTGAAATTCCATTTGCAAGGGCTGCCAACCTGGGCCAAGAATGGGTGTGTTAGTCACATCCTAGTGCTGGCAGAGCTAAAAACTCTGAAACAAGGTGATTTCAGGGTGAATAGGAAAAAGCATTTGCCTTCACTGTTCTCCCTCCAGCGAGCTGGAGAGCTGCAGGCAGTGGAGGGTAGGTGTGTCACCTCTGCAGCAGTGACAGGGCTGCAATCTAAACGATGAAGAAATGCTTTCAGATGCTTCCTTTCTGTCATATTACACTGCCTCAGGGAGAAAAACGTAGCTGCTGAATTGGAGAACTGCCGCAACTGAGTCAAGTGCTTCTGGCCTCCCACTCAGTCTTTCAGCTGTTGTTTCCATGTGAAAGTAAATAGGTATAGAGTCCTCTGAAGAGAGCAGAAAGGAGCAACTGTGTTTGCGGGCTCATTTCTTGAAGCGAGGTATTTGCTGACTGAGCACACAGAAAGGCCTGTAGCTGTTTTCCCTGGCTGCTCCTATTTACCAGGCGACACTTAGAGGCAGTTTCCTATAAGAAATCACGCTGGCCCAGGCCTCTTGCTTCATCTTTCAACTGCTAAAGAAGCAAAAGCCTATACCCCAATACCTTGTTTCAGTTCAGAACACAGCTGAGCTACAGAGGGGCTTCGGCCAGGTCATCTGTTGTGCCTCAGATCCCTGTCTGTAAAATGAAGATAATATTGCTGTGTTTCACAGAAATGCTACAAAGAAGAGCTTAAAACTCCCCACAACCAACCAACCAGAAAAAAAAAAAAAAACAGCAGTGTCTCTTACATTTGCTTTGGCTTCTGCAAAGACAAAGCAGAAGAGGAGGAGATGGAAGAGCCAGATATCTGTAAAGTCCCTTCACAGATGAGTTAAGCTCTGAAGAGAAGATCTCAAGAAAGAAAATAGTGGAAAATAAATGGCACAGTGTCTGAACAGGATGCTTAATGCAGCTATAATGATGCAACTCTCACAGCACAGTGTACTTTATAGACAATGGAACACAAATAACAGGACCTGAGGGAATGGCGTAGAGCTGTCGGGGGGGACCAGGTAGGGTGTTAGGAAACGGTTCTGTACCAGAGAGTGGTTGGGCACGGAACAGGCTCCCCACAGCCATTGTCATAGCCCCAAGAGTTTGAGAAGTGTCTGGACAGTACTCTCAGATGGATTCGGAGTGGTCCTGTGTAGAGCCAGGAGTTGGTCTTGGTGGTCCTTGCAGGTCAGCTTGGGATATTCTCTGATTCAGTGGGGTAGAAGATACTGGCTAGATGGAGTTACATGCTGATAGCAAGGAGATGTTCGGGTACAGTATGGTGGATAAGAGAGTCACTGGAAGGAATGCGAGAGAGAAATAATTTGTCTAAGAATGAACAAATTCAGTAAAAATCTGTACAGTCAGTAGAGGATAGCGCAGCATAATATATAGGTAGCTGAGATGAGGCCCAGGAGTCCACAGTGTCATCCTGGAAGCTTAAAGAGCAAGATAAAGCAAACCAAACAAAAAAAAATCCTGCTTTGTGTAAGGAGAAGGAAAGAATAAAACTGTTAGGCTTGTCAATTAGCTTATTTGTTAGACAGCTAATCATTACGAGAATACTTTGAAATAAATGTGTGATCCTTAAACTACAATAATAAACAAGTAGGAAGCAAATTGATCCTCACAATAAAAGCAAAACAGCATGAAGGGAGCAGCACAGGAAAGAAAAAACGGACCACTCCAAAAGGAGATGCAGAAGGCTGAAGTGTGGGCTCAGAGATGTTGGCAAAATGAACAGATTTCTTATTCATTAAAAGGTAGGTATCAAGATGTGTGTTTGGAAGTTGTCCTTTTGTAGTCAGAACATGTTGGCCTCTGATGCTTATTTAACTTAAAAGTCTCCAGAAGCGCCAGCAGATCCACAGGATGCTTCCCTCCTGTTCACTCCTCAGTGTTTCCATCCAGCAAAGTCATGGCGGGGCTATGACTTGCGTGAGTGCAAGTGAAGTCACACTAATTTCAGTCTTTTCAGATCAGCAGCAACAGAAGAATCTGGTTTTGAATTCTTCCCAGAGCAAAACCCAAATGCACTTAATGCACTTATGTTCCTCCAGTGACTGTTTTTAGATCCATTTCTTTTGCAACTCAATTAATCAAAACTCACTGCTCATTTTAAAATAAGCGGCATCTTTCTTAAGAAAGCTTATTGCTTTCAGGCTTACAGGTTTAAAAATAATCAAATGGATTCTGATTGAATCCAGATTCATGAACTATTCTCATTGTTCATATCTCAACACTTTGGTCATCACATTTAAGATTCCTTTCTTCAAAGGAGCAGTTCTCAGACAGATTGCCCCAAGTCACACCCTGCTTTGAGGCTGCAGAATGTAACCATATTGGCACTCATGCGAAACTCATAGGAGGAGGGGAGGTAGAGAAGGAGCTGTAGCAGAAATAAACCACAGCTCTGAGCTTGCCTGTGGTGTTTTTTTCTCTCTTTTCTTCTGAGGATGGAGAATCCACAGATCTTTATTCATTTGTTTAACCTATCTCCCTCAACTGCTCTTTCATATTTGCCCTGTCATCCTTTTGTGGCATCTTTCACAAATCTCACCTCGAGAATGACTATGGACATTTTTCCTTTTACTTTTCCAGCAAGGCTGGCTCAGTAACATGTTTCTGCTTTTCAGACCCCCACACCTTCTCCTTCCCCATCTTTCTGTCTTTATTTCCTTCTGCTGGAGAGGCGGCTGTGTCCCTGGGGAAGCACACAGCCTGTGGCAGATCCCAGCCCCTCTTGGAATATTTCTGCTCTGACAGGCAGGATGACAGAGCCCAGCCTTCATGGCTGTACATCCACTGTGTTGAGGATGCCAATTAGTAGAGGAAGCACTGATTGGATTTTTCCCCCCCACCATGCTGAAAATTGACCACAGTAAGGCAGGAAATGCAATTAGACAGCGGATGATCTTGGGAAGGGCTGCAACTAATGGCTTAGCGTTTTGCATTTTTCACAAACATTTAATTTATTCTCTTCCTGCAAGTTGCATATGGGATGTAGTGGAGTCATTTAATCCTCTCATGTAAGCCCTGTGATCCTCTTTCAACACTGCAGAGCAACGTGAATGGCAAATTACAGCTCAAGTATCACTCTTGCCAATGCTTGGGGTAATGCTGTGGCAGGCAATAGGAGGGATGTGCTGGTGGCCTTGGTAGCCGGGTGGCACAGATGCTCTTGCTATCCAAGAGCATTAGTTGCAGAAAAGCTCTTGGGAGCTTTTGGCCTTATCTATCAGGACAGAGCAGTGTCACAGCCTGTGTCCATCACACCCAGGAAGCTTCAGCTGACACTCAGTGTGCCAGACTAGAAGCAGCTCTGACACCTGCAGAGGAATGAGAAGGGCTGTACGCAAGTACCCGTATGAGACTGGGCCAGCCTGACACTGAGAATGGTAAATAGCTCCTGCTCTGGGTGTTCAGCACAAAAATGCCCTCTAGGCTTCAGTATATATGCAGCCATATACTGTCATGGGAATCCACAGCAGTGCAGAGGAATTAATTAAGTTGTCTGGAGCAGGCTGAGTTTGCATTGGGTTGTTTGTTTGCAGCACTATGAATGCTGACCTAGTAAATTAGTTAGATCAGGATGATTCCCTGCCTTCATCTTCTCAATGGCTTGCCGGTCCCTTTTGTTCTGAGCTCAGCTGTGTTGGGAAAGTAAATACAAGGTATGCCAATGGTGACCTTTAGAACTAGAAGCCTTTACAGTTTGTGTAACACTGCAAATGTGTATGCCATGGTAATAAATAAGCTAGTGCAGTTATGGAATAAATCTTTGCCCCAGAGAGATACCCAGTTGGGAATGGCGGAGCACACTGCCAAACAAAACGTGGATCAGCCAGAGAGAAGCAGCCAGGGTTTTTCCAAGAGGAAAGGAGAAAGCCTCCCCTTGCAAGAGGAAGCTGAGAGAAATCAGAGCGTATGAGAAAGACAATGAAGGAGAAAGTTAAAACATGCATGAGGTTAAGGGCCCAAAGATAAGGCCTGTAAGAGAGGATAAGAAATGCTATGTTGGCAGAAATGTAATCATAGAAGAGAAAGGGAAGCTTGATGTTTAACATCCATAGCTCTGCCAACATCCTGCTATGCTGCCTTTGCAAGTCTCAGCTCATTGACTTGTATTTTTTTTGGAGTAAGACTGACAGCACGACAGGCACGTGAAGGCGCTCACTGCAACCAGGCTAATCTGTAACATGAAAGACAGCAAAATCTAATGGAAGGTGGAAAACAATTGGTCTTGGAAGAAGACTAGGACACAGACAAGGCACCTCTTCTAACACAGCCTGACAGCTTCTGAGGTGGAGGTGAAACAAAAGCAGATGTTGAAGAGGACCACCAATAGCACAGCCTGTTCTTGGCAGAAAAATGAGAACGGGGAAGAGAAAGAAAGAAATACTAACACCATGGTATGCGGGTGGAGGTGGAGAAGGAACAGGCAATGGTTTGGTAGACAAGGCAGGTGCTATTTTAGTCACACTGGGCTAATTTCAGCTCTGATGTAACTTCATTTACGTCAATTTCAGTCAGTTGAATTACACAAAAGATTAATTTGGGTCAGAATGTTGAGGTGAGGTTGAGTCAGCCGAAAATAAGTGTTGGGATGCGAGGAAGAGATGTGAAACAGGGACCAGGTGAAGAACAGGAGCTATCCTGGATTTGGAGAGCAGGGATGAGAGGGAAAAAAAGAGGCAGCAAAGAGAAACCGGCCACAGGACCCCACAGAGATGTTGGCCAATGATTCCCATTCCAACTCAGGTCAGTTCGCAAAGAATGTCAGCCTGTTCCTTGAGCTTTGCAGCATGGTGGTTTTTTTACCCTTTTGTCCTTCTCGTGTTCCACCTGCCCTCACCAGTCCTCCAGGTAGCTCACACACCCACATACCATGCTCAGTGAGAGATCATAAAATCTTTGGTTTTATTTCCATGTGCTTAATCACAAAGTTTTCTGGGTTTAACCTGAAATAGATTTTGGATCAGAGCTTTACAAGGCAGCAGAGACAGATGCATTTAGCAGGGAGAATGGATCTGATTCACTCCTGGTACAGCTTCACTGGAGTTGATGGAAATGAATTTGTTCCATTAATTTCCAGAGAAGTCATGGAAGCCAAATGAAACCAGACAGGGCCATTCTTAGTCTGACAAAAGCATCCAGACCTTAACCCTCACCAACCTGCTTCTGGAACACATGGAAAAAGTGCCAGAAATACTTGACACCACCTTTAAGGTTTCTAAAGAAGTGCTTCTCAACAAAGCATAAGAAATAGAAGAATGATGACATTACATTTAATGAAACGAAAACAAGAAATAATTAAGCACATCTTCTTTCTTCCTTTCCACTCCACTCTTTTTCTTTTCCTGCATATGCTTTCCATCAAGTGTTTGTGATGTCTCTTAAATTGGTGTTTACTTTTCATAACTTTATGTACTGAGATAATCCCACATCATGAATCCCTGAGGTTTCTTTTCTCTCCCTTGTCCTCATTTACCCTAGCTTTTATTTTCCTATTGAGTTTATGCATTGTTGTTCTTTGAGATCATGATCTTTAATTGTATTTTATTTTAATTCCCTTCTTCTATAGCTTGGCCCTGTTTTTGTTTTTCTGTTGCCTTCTCTCTTGTCAGCATCAGCCTCAGTGAAGAGAAGAAGGTCAGTAACATGTAAGGATTATATTTAACCATCTCTTTGACACTTGCTCCAAACTCAGCTTCCTGTTTCCCACCTTCCACAAATACTTGGTACTTCACTACAAATAAACACACATAAGGCACTTTCGTCTCATATTCAATCAGCATAACAAACACAAACTCTATTCTACAACATTCAATCATTATATTTAGTCATAATATCATGCTTTTCATCTGCAAACACCCACACATGCATTGGTTAATTTGTCCTTACAACATCCCTGCAAGGTAGGTAATTACGTATTATTATCTCCATTTCACACATAAGGAAACTCCAGGAGAAATTATGAAACTCCTAACAAGATCGCATACCCGCAAATCTAAACAGGTACTAACTACAACTTCTACAAACACACGCATACACGCAGTAGTCTACCTATCCATTAATCCACAATGAAAATAAGGAACCAGCAAGTTTGCTGTAGGAAGGGAGAAAGACACTGAACACAACTGCATCCACAAGAAGGAAACTTTTCAGACCATGAGATCGGCCTTGTGCAGCACAGGAGAGGTGCAGGAAGCAAACGCTGAGCTCTCTGCAGCACGCTCTGCAGTTCCTAGGCAGCATTTGATGACTTCCCTTTCCAGCAAATGAGCAAATGTGCAATGTGAGCTCCTCCTTGCCCTCACATAATTCTGAAGCATCACTGTGGTTTGATTTCGTGTTTGCAGTTTCACTGCCCTCGCTCTATCGACACTTGTTTCTGAGAAGAAGTTGGGAAAACCCAGCCGTGCACAACCCACTCCTGACCTATCTGGATGCTAACTACTTCTTAGTGCTGAGCCCTACTTGGCCTACTGCCTATCAAAATGTCATGATGGGAAGATAAGAGACCTGGACCAGAGGAAGCCACACACACAAAACCAAAGGAATACAGAGGAAACATTAGTGGGAAGGTCAGAGAACTAAAATGATGACATGAGCAATTAACTTTGCTCCAGAGCATCAACACTCGGTGCCAGCACATCCTGCATGACCTGGAGTCACCATCCCTGGAGGTGTTCAAGAAAAGAGATGTTGCACGGGGTGACGTAGGCTAGAGCGGTCACAGGCACGGGCTGATGGTTGGACTCAATTATCTTAGTGGTCTTTCCAATCTTAATGATTCTATGATCTCCCCTCTGCCATGGGAACAGGCTGCTCTGCTGCAGCCCCACACACTACTCCCCACGCACTCCTCACACAGAAGAAGCTCCAATGACTTGCTGTGTTCAGAGAGCTCTGCTTCAGAGGTTCAGATCCTTGAGCATATTTAGACACTGGATTTCCCACTTAGGCAGGGGAGGTCCACCATAACTAACGCTATGACTCCCTATTATTTCACTGTCCTCCATTCAGCGTGACACTGAGGCTCTCGTAGACTCAGGAATCATGATTCAGTGAACACCATCATCTTCCCTCTTCAGCTGTCTTATTTTCAGAAGCTATCACATCCTTTCTCAGCATAGCTACTTCCAGGCAAATTATTTCAGTGTCCTCTTCCTTTCACTCCTTTTGGGGTGGACTGGGGACAAAGCTATAGGTAGGACAAGGCTCACCAAGTTCAATAAACATGCTTGTTCTGTAAGAACTAAAAGAAGGCCCCATGTCTTCTTTATATCAGTAAAGAGATCAAGCATTTTTTTTCTATACCAGATTTTCTTAAAATCTCTTTCTAGCTTTTTCAAGTTTGTGCCCCTGATGTATTCAGTTTTGCCTGTCAGTTTTCTACACTTCATAATCTGTGCTTTAGAACAATTGCAACTTTTTTGGTTGTTGCTTTTCTTTCCCCTAGCTGGCACACGTTACTTATTTTTTAATTTCTTATTAAATCTATTCTTATTAAATTCCTTAATGCTGCCTGAGCTCTACCACCGATCCAGAGCAGGCTGCTGCTTCCTCAGATACAGACACTGGTGCAAAGGTTGAAACTTCACTGCATTCTGCCTACTAGTACTGCATACCCTCATTACAGGGGCACTCGCAGCTCCATCCTTCTTAATTGCAATCAATCATATCACAGGAGTGAGCCAAACTTCTGGACCAGTTCCTGACCTGAGCATCCATGCACTGTGCCAACAGGGAGGGAAGACTAGCCCTGTCTTACAAACAAGAACTTGAAAAGGTGAGGCAAAATAATGGTTGGACAAGATGATCTTAGTGGTCTTTTCCAAACGTAATGATTCTGTGCAAATGTTTATTCCTATCTCATTGCTTTCTTGCACTACTCCTGTCTACTTGCCTGTGTCCACCTCTTATCTCAAGCTGGAAGCTGCAAGAGATCTGGGGCCTGGCCATAGTCCAGCCTCGTGGGGTCTTGATCTGGATTTAGCATTCTCAGGTGCTTACGGCAACTTGGTAATAATACTAACAAACAAAACTTAATACTAACAAGCAAAACTTAAAAAGCTAATGGTCATGATAAGTATAATACACATCATGGAAAGCAGACATATCCACTGACACGGAAGAAAGTGATAGGGATGAGGAATTTTAGGAAGAATACAGAATGAATTTAAGGATTATAGTGGAGCATTTGAGCTGGGAATGCAGGACAAAGGAATTAGAAGTGGCCACAATGAAGACAAGAGCTTCCAGCTAATGCAGGAGTGCAAAAGGAGATGGTGGCAGGATGCAAATAGGAGGCTGTTGTGATTGCAGTGCTGAGCCAGCCAAGCTCTGTCTGTTAGCAGCACATGTCATATTAGAAAGTTTTGCACCCACGCTCTAAGTAACACAATGCTCAACATAAATTTGAAGTTTGCATGAACGAAAGACACTGCGTTAAAAATGAGCTAGTCAGTCTTGGTTAATGCTTTTTGAACACGTGTCTTGTGTATGCTAGGCTTCAGCCTCCTTGGGGACTGTATTCCTTAACGAGTTAGCTCTTCTTTACATGAGATCATCATTTCTGTGTGTGTACAACACAGTTGCTCTTCACTGACTCCATTGGGAGGTTTCTTACCCTATATGAGACCTCCAAGTATTGTCCTCAGTGCCCACTGCATGGGCTCCCTGCATCTGCACAGGATGCTTGGCTTGACTCCTTACTGAAAAACACTCATGTCACAGTCAACAGCGTGGCTGAACTAGCTCTAAGTAAGCTGGCTGTTTTTCCAAAATGACGCATTTTCCCTGTGCAGACAAGGTGGGGGAAAAGAATCCACTGCTGCAACAAGCTTTTTCAACAAGCTGGAGGCTGCAAAAATAGGGAAGGTAGGAACAATAAAATGTAATATGATGAGTATGTTGAGAAGGGTTTTAGAGCTGTGGTCAGCTTTGTCTGAGTCATGAGAAATGAAAACCACAAGGCTTTGACCATATTAGACTGCCTTACATAGGTAAATATGAAGAGTCTTTAAATAGATGAAAGATGATAATTATAATTTCAAAGAGGAGTAAATCACTACCCACACCCTTTGCCTCCCTACCTGAAGATCTTATCAAATTAAATTATGATTTCTTTCTGGAATAACGAGGTAGAATCTCAGCCAGTAAAAATCAGAACAGCATCACGGACTTACATAGCAGTGACTAACTCAGCCAGAGCTCAGTCCCACTGCCTGCCTCAATGTCCTCCTCCTCCTCCCAGCATCACACTGAGAACTGTGTGCATCACAGCCACATGCTCACACAAAAACAGGCTGGTGTTCAGAGATGGCTTCCCCTAGACCTGAGGAAGCCAGCATTTGAGAAAAATAGGCTTCATAACCAGCCCCAGCCTTTTGTCAATAATGGCACCTTTTGTCCTAGTGTCTGGCCTTCAATTCTCTGATGGATCTGAAGGCTTCAGAGGATTGAAGGGACACCCATGACCACGTTCTTTAGGTTTCCATAACCAAGGCCAGCATATTTCACTCAGCACACCTTGTAGCAAGCCCTTTCACTGCTGATTTGAAACACTTCAAGAGTTGGAGACAGCACAGTGGAGAGCCCCAGGAAGCTTGCTACACTGTTCAGGTGGTTATGTGCCTTCTCTTTTAAATAGACATGCTTTATTTTCATCAGAATTTCTCTAAAGTCAGTGCAAAGCACCCATGTATGTGTCTTGAAGCCTAACCTGGTTTTCTTTCAGAGTCCTAAATTCAAGATGTTTACCACTGCTGCTCCAGCACATATTCTGCTGTGTAAGTGCTTGTGAAATACCTGTGCTCTCCAAGGCGCACACAGCTAAAATGAGAACACACAACTATCATTTTGGTCAGCTGATGCTGGGGAGTTAAGCTCGTAACACTGCTGTGCTACTCTCCAACCTGATAAACACGACTGATAGCTGCACCCCGCCTGGAGAGAGAAGCATCAGCAGCAAGTGGCACTAATTTAGCTATTTCACAGGGTAACAAGATGCCTCTTGCTATTATTCTGTTCCCTAACAGAGCTAACAACGATAATAGCATGAATGATTGAGACTCGTACTGGCATGAACATGTTAGGATTCTTTTTTCTGCTTTAATTTACAGTCCAAGAAATAGCAAACTGTCATTGCTTTGCTGTTTGAATGAGAAGCCTGTAGGAGAGCTTCCATGAAGGAGGTGTAGGATGCACCATTTGCTGCAGATCTGAGGTCTTTCTCCCCTTTCCTTCCCACCCATATCTCCTGAAGAACCTTTGAAAGGAAGATTCCCTATTGATGCAAAGGTATTATGCCAAGTGAGTTGTTTTGCTGAGTCTGCAGTCTCGGATAAGGTGATTTAATCACACTGGCTGCCAGCAGCAGAGGCCCCGGCTTCCTCTTTTCCCTTCTGGTTGTGCATTCCCACCACTCACCCTGCACTGGCTCTGGGCCTGCCTAGGTTGTCCATGCTGAGCTCACTCAGTGCATTCCCTCACCAGAAAGCGAGGGTACGGCTAACTGCAGGGCAGCAGCAAGCTGATAGAATGACTCACCTGCTCTGATGAAATCACAGCCACTGTTTTCTGCAGGCCATCTCCATCCAGTAAGAGGCAAATAGCTGCCATCACAGTGGTGAGTGGTAAAGCTATGCAATGCCAGATAGCTGATTGCTGCCACACATGCCTTGAATTTGTATCTCTGCCAAGCAGTGGCAAAAGGCTTCAAGTTCCTGTGCAACCTACTGTACAGAATGTGCTTTGGCAGGGGGTTGGACTTGATGAGCCCCAGAAGACCCTTCCAACCCCTAAGATTCTGCGATTCAGGATGAGCTGTGGTGTTGCACACACTCACTCTGATGAACGTGCAGAACATATAGCAGTCATGCTGGTAGCAAACCCTCACTTGATATTATTTTTTCTTCAAATTTTGAAGAGACCTCCAGAAGAAAGAGACCAATTCAGTCTTCTTCTCATTCACCATTTAAGAATCACAGAATAATTACGGCTGGAAAAGGCCTCTAAGATCACCTGGTCCAGCCATCAGCCCATACCCACTGTGCCCACTACCATGTGCCTCAGTGGCACATCCATGCAGTTCTGGAACACCTCCAGGGACGGTGACTCCACCACCTCCCCCAGGCTGCCTGTGCCACTCATTCAGAGAAGAAATTTTTCCTCATATCCAACCGATCCTCCTCTGGTGCAACTTGAGGCCATTCCCTCCCATCCTATCAACCAAACTGTTGGCATGCCACACCTGTAAGCAAGGAAGATTAGCCCCGATGGATCCCTGCAGTGTAATGTGATCTGTAAATGACTTCTAGAGCAGCAGGGGAGGTGCCTCTTTTTCTCCTTGTATTTTCTCTGGCTGGATTTTATGGAATGGTTTCTCGGAACAGCCTCTTATGTGGGGAATTGAACTTTAGTTGCGCTATCAGGGCACTGCTGACGTTTTATAGCTTTAAGTGCACAATAGTGGACTCATGTCCTAAACTGCATTTTTTCTGCACTGAAAATTCTCCTCTTTATTTGTGACAAACAAATTTGCTGTGGCAATATCTTCCATAAATCCCAGTGGAAACGAACCTGCTCGGGCTAGTGAGGAAAAGCCACAAGATATCTAGAGATCTGTTAATTTGTTTGTTTCTCCTTCCTCCCTTTGTTGCCTGAGCTAATTTTACTTCTGTGTGTCTACCAGGATCTCTGCATGCCTGCCATTTGGCAAACTTTGCATTCTGAAGTTAGCAGGCAGGACATCCGCCAAGTAGCATCCAGTTGCACAATGACAGCAGATAATGTGCTTTGAATTTTCTTTCTGCACAGAGGTCAGTGAACTTGCCCACTTCACTTGCCCGTTTTCTCACTATCCTGCACCTCACAGATAAGTCCTTGGCTGTTTTCTACTGACAGTTCTGCTGATATAAGAAACTTCTTCTACATTTGATGTAAATTAAGGCACCTGAACTGTCACACAAAAGCTGCCGCTAAACACTGGAAGAACTGGTGATGCTCTGCCCTCTCCCTCAGAGCCATTAAAGCTCTCTCATCACATGCTCACTTCATGCTTCCCCACTGAAATGCGAAACTCTCAGCACTGAGGAGTACCTGGGTGTCAGGAGCTCTTTAGTCAACATGAGTGTTGGAAGGAGTGAATGTTACTCTCTGGATCATCCAGAGTACACTAATGGCTTCAGTTGATCTCTACAGGGTTGCATTTAAGAGCAGCTATGCCAATTGCTTTGAATAGGTGTTTGAAATGAGGTGTCTACAGAGGGATTTCTTATGTCAGCACAGAGGCACAAGCTGGGTGATGGGCTTTCGAGTGTATCAAGGGGCAACAGGGTGCAGCTGCAGTGTGCAGCTGCAGTCAGGTTTCAGGGAGTCTTTTTTTCACTGAGAGGAGTGTGAGGCACTGGCACAGGCTGCCCAGAGAGACTGCGGGTACTCCATCCCTGGAGGCTCAAGGCCAGGTTGGATGGGGCCCTGGATAGCCTGAGCTGGTGGGTGGCAGCTCTGCCCACGGTAGGTGGTGGGGTTGAGTGGGCTTTGAGGTCCCTTCAAACCCAACCAGTCTGTGATTCTCTGATTTTATGATTCTATGATTCTTGGCTATGAGAGGCACAGACAAGCAGAAGACCTGGTATACCTTAGAGGGAACAGCATTGCCAAAAACTTCTCACACTTCGTTTAGTGCAACTCAGGCTCCTTGGCAGAAAGCAGCATAGCAAGACTCTGAGCACAGCCCAAACCCAGACAGCCATATCTCTAGACCAACATCCTTGTTGTCATCACATGAGATGTAATGTTGATATAATTAAAGACCTATCACTTCCTGCTCTGTGCAGAGTTCATCCCTCACCTTACTCCTGGATTACAGCTGCTGGGGCATTTTGCATTACAGGTATCTGTTTGTAAAAAGCTCTGCATTTCCTGCACAGCCCATTGAAATTTCAGTATCTAGTGGGGGGCTCTATGAAAGAAGGGGAGAGACTCTTTAGCCTGGTGTGTTGTAAAAAGACAAGGGGAAATTGAAAGGATCATGGCCAGCAGGTTGAGGCAAGTGATCCTGCCCCTCTACTCCACACTAGTGAGGTCTCACCTGGAGTAATGCATCCAGATGTGGAGTCCTCAGTACAGGAGAGAGATAGACCTGTTGGAGTGCATCCAGAGAAGGGTCACGAATCTAGTCCACGGAGTGGAACACCTCTCTTACAAGGACAGGCTGAGAGAACTGGGGCTTTTCACCCTGGAGAAGGGTAGGCTCCAAGGTGACCTGATAATGGCCTTTCTGTATCTAGGAGAGCTACAGGAAAGAAGGGTAGAAATTCTTTTGTGGGGTCTGTGGTGATTGAACAAGGGGAAATGGTTTCAAACTTTAAGAGATTTAGGTTAGATATGAGGAAAAATCTTTTAAGATGTGAGCAGCGAGGTGCTAGGATACATTGCCCAGTGATATGGTTGTTGCCCCATCCCTGGAGACTTTCAAAGCCAGGCTGGATAAGGCCCTGAGCAACCTGATCTAGCTGTGGATGTCCCTGCTCATTGCAGGAGAGTTGGACTAGATGGCATTCAGAGGTCCCTTCCAACTGTAAGGATTCTGTGATTCTATGAGATGGTTTCAAACTGAAAGAGGGAAGATTTAGATTGGATATAAGGAAGAAGTCTTTTACAGCAAGGGTAGAGAGGTGATGGAACAGGTGACCCAGAGAGGTGGTGGGTGCCCCATCCCTGGAGACATCGAAGGTCAGGCTGGAGGGGCTCTGAGAACCCTGATCAAGCTGTGGGTGTCCCTGTTCGTTGCAGGGGAGTTGGACCAGATGGCCTTTAAGGGGCCCTTCCAACTCAAACAATTCTATGATAAACTGCAAATTACTTTGAATAAAAAAAACAATCAAAGTCAACAATCAAGAAACTTGTTCTCAGGCCTTTGTATCTACAGTACAGGGGATCCTCAGTGCCAACACTGAGGATCATCTCCACAGTGCTCTTCTGTTCCAGTTATTCCTGCAGCATGCTCCACTGAGTGCAACTGTCATAATAAGCATATAGACCAAAACAGAAGCATCTCTGTTCTGTGGCATAGAAAACTGTCTGGACAGCTTTCTCATGAAAGGAGATTTCCATGTACTGTTTTTCTCTCAGCCTTATTAATCACAGAGACATTTATAAACAAAATATGGATCTGCAGCAGAATGTAGGCGAAAAGTTCATTCTGACAGTAGAAAGCACAGCTCAGCTGTGCTCATCAAACTGTTATTTTTCCATGTGCCGTCCAGCTTCCTCTGTTGCATTTGTTATAACAATGTTTGCCTTCCCACATACTTTTCCCAGTTTTATCTTTGTTTACAATCTCTTCTCTCTTTCTTGCCTAAGAGAAATACCAAACAAAACGCTTCCCTGGGTTCCTCTTCATTCCTCCCCTTTTTGGTTTTACACTGGCTCTCAGGATGTGTTCTGAAGGGTTAATCCTTTATCAAACATTGACAAACACCCAGGAAATTCAGTGCACCACACTGTCATTTTAAAGCACCTGTCCTAAGGTGCTAACATGTGCTCGTTGCACAGAATCAGAAGCTTTCACAGCACTACAACATCAATAAGGATTCTGGGAAGATGAAGCAGGAAGGCTGGTGAGAGACATGGGTGGAGGAGGGGACTGTACTTCTCTCTCCTTTTTGTTATTACTCTACTTGAGATTTCATGGGTAGGCTACAGCAGAAGACAGGGCATGGAGAACTCATCTGTCCTGTGGGCACAGCACAGAATCATAGAATCCTTTGAGTTGGAAGGGATCCTTAAACACCATCTGGTCTATTTCCCTAGCAGTGAATGGGGACACCTTCAGCTAGATCGGGGTGCTCAGAGCTGTTCCAGCCTGACCTCGAGTGTCTCCAAGGACGCATCTTCTACCTCAGCAAAACTGCCCTCCTTGTATCCAAGGATTCCATCAATGTGGGAAGGGCCACGGTTCTCTGTGCTGTTGTTTTACTGGGAAGAAAACAAATTCCACTGTGGGAGGGTACAAAAATGCAGTCTGACTCCTGTGCCTTCCAGCTGCTGGTAGGAACAGGTACCTGCAAGTAGCACTGCCTCTGTTCCCCAGAACAAAATGACACTGGGTCTTGCAGATCCCAGCTCACAAGGCAGTTTGCATAACATGGCACCAGTCTAGTTATCATGGATGCCATGAAACCTTTGCTGCCTAGTAATTTTGGTGTTATTAGGTGCTGCCTGTATAATGGGAAACCATGATTTTACTGTGGTCCTTATGTGCTGTCGTAATTAGCACAGAGTCCTTTAATGCTAGTTACTTGAAGTATTAATTCCTTAAACGTCAATTAAAAAATCACGTGCAAATTTACCTTTTCCTCAAAAGAGTTATGACTTAACATGGGGGTACTTACAACATGCTACTTAGACTTGCTTAATTAGTCAATCTCTGTAAAGGGCTTTCAAACGTGTGAAAGAGCCATCGAACTGCTATGTGCATTATCTTCAATTAATTTTGTGCAGCTACATCTTCACTACCAAGAGTGTCTTTAGAGTGCCAAGGAAAGGAAAAGGAGGCACTACTTCCAATTTTGAAAGTAATTGGTCAGAAAGAACTAATTGAAAGATGATCTGATGCTGTGGGGATAGGGATGAAATACAATTTTTCTGTTTCAGCCAGACCTGAGTATGAAATAATAATCATTCTTATCCCTCTTCTGTTTTGACAGTTGTTTTTTTTTAATCCTCTTTGCTTCCATCTTTGCTTTGGGTTTTGACCCTCTCTCATCAAATGTTAACTCCCTGTCTTCCATATTTGACATTAGTTTAGTTAAAAAGAAAAAGGAAAAAATAAAAAGAGCGGATCAAAAAAAAAACCACTTCAACCTGTGGAGTCACTGAAGTTACACACCCGTTAGTGAGGTAGCTTGTTCCAAACCAAGCCACATGGACATCACTTTAAAGGTAAGATGCTAACGGCCTGGAACAGAGCCCCTGCATCAGAACGGGGCCACGTCCAGCCCAGGGAGTCGTGTGCTCTCTCTCCATTTCCTGAACCACTCTGGTAGCCAATGGAGATTAGCTCTTAATGTGCCTTTCAAAGATTTGTATTCTATTGAGAGCTTATATGCTATGTTAATTATTCTCATTTTACTTCAGCCATTAATAATCTGCTTTTGGTAGAGCTCTCTCAAACCTTTGACAATAGGTCCTTTCTGCTAATACCCTGCCTAGTGGCAGGTAAATTTAGGCCAGCAACATTGAATTGGGCACCAGAAACCTGTTTCCTGGATTTTTTTTTTCTCCCACTGAGACTAACAAAAGATAAGAACATTTTTCTTGCCGAGTCTGATTTGTTTTTAGAATTTTTCACTTGCCTTTTATTTCTTTCCAAAGAATGATAAATCACCACTTCCTTGCTGACTGCTGAGGTCCCACATGTTGTGAAAAAATCAGGCAGCTTGTTTAATATAAACTTGCGTGAGCAGTGGTTATGTGGCAGTGTCTCTTTGTCATGGTTTGGATCATTTTTAACATTCGTTTGCAATATATTTGTATCACATCTTGGCATTCACTCAGCCATGATTTGAAATCCTATTCATTTACCTTAATTCATCTAAAAGAAACTGGAACAGAGAACAGACTATTCAATGGCCGCAACCTTATTCTCTGCATACTGTAAAGTAACAGCTCAATGATTTGCATGAGGCATTCCACTGGCAAGTCAGAGCCGTGTACTCAGTGATCCAGAACACCCCACCTTCTCAGGGACAGAACTTCTGGCACCAGACCTGAAAAACCTCTTCTTCCCAGCCCCTCCCCAGTGCAGTTTTAGAAAGGAACCAGTAAGGCTTGCCCACTGTTATTCAATCCAGAGGATATTCATTTAGCTGAAGGGCTTGATCTGCTCTATAACCAGGACATCTACAAGGATGCACGGGTACCTTGGAAAGCAGCTTGAAAATGAGACAGATTGTTGCAATAGGGTGCAGACAGAAGTGCAGGACAGCAGGACTGTCTGTAGTGCTTCCACAGACTGTCTTCTACTGTCTGTAGAAGCACTGAAATTAGCTTCTCACCCTCCCATATCTTCATCACCAGGTTGTTTGTACAAAAACTTACAGGATTTCGCCCCTTCACCTGGTATCCACAGAGTCTAAACCCACAGAAAGTGCTAGAGGTGGAAGCCAAAAACTATTTAGAAAAGTCATGGTTGCCTTGTGCCTCAGCCTAAGGACTTTTCGTCCCTATCTAAAAGAAATGTGATTACCAGTCATCATTTTATTCACCTGGGCACTTGTCCTACCTCTGAAAGAAAGGTGAAACAGAGCTTGAATGGACTATAAATGCAACCAGATCCAAAATAAAAGGGGTAGGTTCTACCCAGATACCAAAGCCTGATTTCTCTGAGGTGCCATTTCCACTGAACGAACCCAACTGCAGGAAGTTATCAATACTTAAACAAACAAATGATGGGCAGGGAGGATCCAGCAAGATTTCAATCAACAGTCCAGGATTCTTGCTCCCCTCTCAGTCATGAACATGCAAAACAGGGAAACAAAATCCTTCAGAGGGTTCTCTTTCTTACCAGCTTCTCGGAAGATCAATTGCCAATAAATTAAGACAAAACCAAAACCACCAAATGTCCTGGGGACAAGGGAAGAGGCACTCCTTCTCTGTCCCTGTCATGTCAGATGAGCAGCTCTGATATGAACATCTGGGGCACAAGTGTAGCCTCACAGTAGCACCGGTGTGACGTAGTTGGCAGGGAAGAGACCCAGTTCCCCACGCAGACGTCCCTTCCACCATGATGGGTTGGAGCTGTCTAGGACTTCTACGATGTCTCCACTGCGAAAGCCCAGCTCATCATGTTCCACAGCATCAAAGTCGTACAAGGCACGGACCCATAGTATTCGCTGAGAAGGAAACAGAGATGAGCAGGAAACCATGAGTTACATGCTTGATCCAGATCCTTCAGTGAGCTCATGCCTTCTCACAATGCCCCAGACCCCTACTGTGGTGAGCTGATGCAAAGTTCCTTCTTCTGATAGGTCGGTTAACTAAGAATGATTTTGAGTACAGTTGTAGAACTATGCTAATGTAACACTCTAGTCCTACCTTCAAAGAGCCACAGGATGAGATTCAAGTGGCCACAGTAGAGCCTTGAGACTCAGAAATGTCTTCTAAGATACATCCTAACACGTTCAATACACTGTTTCAAGTGCGACCTCTGTGCAGATGGCATTGCCCAAACTGCTTGGCCATCACTAAGGGAACCATTAAGTTGGGTAAGTGTAGCCCTGCAAGTATGTTACCCACCGGTGTCTGCTGGTGCAGTGGGTCTGTGTGTCTCCGTTGCATAGCTGCTGCACTTCCTTGGCTATGATATCTTAGTCCATGCAGTGCATCTTTCCTGTCCAGGCTCCCCCCGTACCTATCCTAGAAGGAAAACAGCAAGAGAAATGTCACAAACATTTAAACGATTACGAGTGAGGGGTTTTAAGAGTCATTGGTGGTCAAGGAGTCAGGGTCCAACCCTCCTGTAAATGATCTTAGATGTCTGCTTCCAGTACAGTCGCTGGGCTGCAGTCCTGGAAGCAATTCCTGTCATGGAAGAGGTCACCTTAGGTTCTTCTATTTTGGATTTTTCTCCATAGAAGTTGAAATTTGGCTGCCCTCAGCTACGTTCCACATCTGCTGGAAAGAAGCTTCAGTGTCTTTTTTTGGCCTCTGGAAGCTTTGGAAAAAAGCTTGGCCTGTTCTAAGTCACAGGTGAAAAGCCAGCTTGCCAAGGGGACACTTTGCCTATCTGGAGTTACTGAGACTCAGTCTCTCTACTTCCCTTTTCCTACCCGATGCTATACAGAACAGAGAACAGGCCTAAGAACCCAGTAGCCCAATTAATGAAAGAGGAAAAAAAAAAAAAATCAAAAAGAGGAAAAAAAACATTCAAAGAAAAGATGCCAAATGGCTGCACGTCTGAAATCCTACCAATGGAAAGCTTTGAGGAAGCAAGTTCTCTTCTGTCTGCACAGTCAAGAGGTGCTGAGTGTCTTCATCTCTACAGGCTGTATGTGCACTGAGGGTTTCTTATGATAACGATGTGACAGCATCTGTTATCATGTTAGCTCAGGTTGCAGCAGTGCTTCAGTGTCACAGGATCTGAGCGCTTGTATCAACAGAGGGGAAAAGAACAACAGCTTGTGCTTTCTGAAAAAAGCTATCTGGCTCTTGCTTCTTTTATTGGACTTAGTCTTCTACATGCTCCCTTGGTCTTACTTTGTCAGCATGAAATGTATCTGAGACTGGAACACAATTTGCACCTCAGCTGTCCTTGCCTGGAGGTGAGTGACTTCAATCTGGCTTTTCAGGATTTACTATATGGGTGCTTCACTCCTGAGTGTTTCTGCTTCGTAACAAATGTGACTCAGAAGTAGACTGTGCACCAACAAGTGCAGGCCCTAGGCTTTATCATAGGCCGTTTTGTTCCATCAGCAGTCCTCTGACAGGCTGTCTGGTGAGAGATCAGCTCTTTCACGATTGTCCCTGGCCAAAGGAGCTCTCGTGCCTTAGGGGACACAGGTTTGGATTTCTTCCCTTCAGCAGGACAAGTCCTCTCCTTGGCTGATATCACCCTGTCTCCGTCAAGAGACACAAGCCATCCTTACCACTATGGTTTTAGCTGGGAATTTTTTCACAGAGTTAATTTTTTCACAGAGGCTCGTGTTATGGTATGCACAGGATTTTTGTGAAAATGATTTCCTCCCAGATTAATCAAGAACCTTGAAGACATCACCAGATACTGCTGTTGTCTTCTCCATTCCTGTGCTAACAAGGGAGCAAAGAGGCATCACACATCAGGGGTACATCATGATGAAAGAGCGCAGAGAGGGCCCTGAATGAAGAGGAAAATGAGGAAGAACGTTCTGGAGGAAGTCAAAATCTCCCAGTGTTACCATAATCATTTCTTATTCTTGATGTGTTTTGTGTCACCATCAGCAGCATCACATAGAAAAGAAGAATAGGCAGTGAGGTCTCATTTGTCCCTCAGACTTGAGAGGAGTTCCTGAAACTGTGTACAAGACTGGAAAGTGTTTCTGTACATTCACATGGCACTAACCCTGGTCTTCCATTTTTTGGGATGGAACCCAGTACTCTCAGGTTCCCAGTGGGAAGGACCATGGCGAACCATTTTCTATTTTTTGTTTGTTTGTCAATCAGTCCCAAGGATCACAGAACTAAATAAAGCTGACGTTCATTTCAATCCAAAAGAGCTCCCCAGGCTGATACCATCCATCATTGCTGCTGTTCCCATAGGAAGAACTGATTGACTGCCTCCTAACACAGATTCAGGGTGGCAGATTTTGATAAAGTGGCTGTTCACTTGCTATCAAGCAATCAAGGCAAATGTTTTGTGTGCCCAGGCTTCATGTGCTCTCTTTCCTGGTAGAATCACAGAATATCCTGTATTGGAAAAGACCCACAAGGATCATCAAGTCCAACTCCTGGCTCCACAAAGGACCACCCAGAAATCAAACCATATGTCTGAGAGCGTTGTCCAAATACTTTACCTGTTGCTGGTGCAACATGGGGACAGGATGGTCCACATATCTCTTGGAGATAGAAGAATGAGCTTCTCCAGCTGCTCCACCTACATGGAGTCCATCCCGGCTCATTCGTTCCAGGCTCCCGCCACGCCTTTCCTGAGGGAAGAAAGATTCCAAAAGTGAGGTCAGGTTTTTTTTCCCACCGCGATCCTGACTGAAGCTTAGCAATCATTACCCATGGATTATTATCACTACCCTTTATGTTGGAGGATCTTCCAGAGATAGGCTCCTCTGAACGGAAGGACAAATCAAGACTCCTGGATTGTAGATCTTTGTCATAGTTGTTACCATTTGAAAAGTGGGTGGTAATGGGTGATGCTGGCCTGAAAATGTGGTCCCTTACATGAGGTTTGGCAAAGGAAGCAAACTTTTTAGAAATAATGCCCTCAGACTTCATTTGTCTCTGCACTGAAATCCGTATATGGCTATCATTTTATCATATGGCTGTAGCAGCTAAAAATTCTAACTGTGAACTGAAACCCTACTGTGCTGAGTGCTAAACATACCCTGCTGAGCCCATCACCATAACAAATGCACAGAGCCTTTGCCAAAGCAAACTTGACTCCTGTTTTTTATTTGCCTGTCTGCATCTTGTAGCAAATGCCTTTCCCTTCCTGCTCACAGTCAGCTCAAACAGGTTATTTTATTGGTAATCTTGCATACAAATCTTCCTTTCTCCTTCCCCAGACTATTCTTTGCTGTGCTCTCTCTCTCACAGGCCCCAGAGTCTCTATTTTATATCCCACTAATGCATTTTTAAAGTGCTGAATAAGTGAACTAAAAGGAGACAACAACACAAGTCCCCTCTTCAGACTAAAATATAAATCCTCTCTTTTTCAGAGCCAGCAAGAAAGACCCACGTGCAGCCTATAAAACTTCACTGCTGTGGTGAGCAGGTCCTGTACTTCCTGCTCACCTCTGTCTGCACATCCTGGTAATTTAACACCAGAATCCGTTTCCCAGTAGGGTTGGACCTTGGTTATTGCAGTGACCAGGCACGATCACTCCCAGTATTGTGTGTGCAGTGCAGAGCAACCGCTGCTATGGCATTTGCTTGTCCTCCTGGCACAAAACCAGGCATTCATTGGGCTGGGATTTCCCTGCTTTCTTATCTTCTCATCTACTACATCTTCCCTGAGTACATACCTTGTTCCCACATCTGCTGTGCTCTCTTCAGCAGTGCTTTTCAGCCCTTACTAGCCACTAGCCTCCACACCCTTAATTGTGTTCACTAACAGAAAATACATGATTCTTCTGAACAAACTTTGCACTGTAATAACAGCTGCAGTCTGAGTGTATTCAAGGACAAAAGGACATCAGATTCAAATTCTCCTCAGACAACCTAACAGTAAACTTTGTACGAGCCCTTATGAAAAGAGCTAGGCATTTCATATGGTAGAACCTGCCTCGCTTGTGCAAGGCGTCTTAGAATTTCATCTCCAGAGCCTCAGAACAACTTTAGCAGAACTCCTCTATGTGGATTTGAGCCCTTTCTGTTAATATCCAAAACAAAATCCGAAAATTCTGCTCAATTACATAACCACATGCACTACTGAATCAACTAAAAATCTGTGTTGCAGCACCCACCAGCACAGTGTTGTGGTTAGTTTTCCAAGGGCAGACCCTCTCTCACACTTTCTGCAAGACATTCCTGTGGGCCAAATTCCTTCAATAGAAGGGTTTCTTACTCAATAACTCTTGAGGACAGCTTGTGCTTACCTTCTCTTCTCGGCTGTCGTCCCTCAGGAGAATCTGCTTCTGCCTGGAGATAGTACTTGTCCTGTAGTAGTCTACCAGCTTGTTCAGTGAGTAGAATTTCTCTGTCCACAAGTAATAGTTTCCCTTTGAGTCCCTCATCACTTTGAAGTGTTGTACATCATCTTCATGCCTGAATCCAATTTAGAAAGTAAGAGATTAACTGGACTGCACCGTCATCTTCCTTGAAAAAGAAGGGAATCAGAATAGATCTTTCTGCCACTTGGCCAAACTGAGACTTCTGGAAAGTAAAGCAATGTCAGCTTTTATATGCACTGGACCTAGAGGTGGTTTTGTATTTCAAAAGACATATTAACTGACAAACATAGAACGCTGAAGGGCTGCTCAGTCACAGAGTACTGTCGGAGCGAGGCATGGGGCTGTAAAGCCTGTCCTCTGAAGGAAAGGCTTTCAGAGCCCAAAATATCCAATAGCTATTATGTACTTTGTATAATACTCAAACGTGCAGTTGTAATCTACCCCCTGACCTCTTCAGGTTCCTGTTAACACCAGACTGAATTGACTATGAGATGTATTATACCCTTCTGCACCATGGACATCACCACTTTGTGAAGACATAATCGCAAGACGTAGTCACACATTATAACTGCACAATATCTAGTGTAATATCATGTCTACTGGTCTGTCTCCCTCCCAAAAAGAAAGAAAACAAAAAATTATTAGTTGCTATTACAAGAAAAAATTACCAGTCTCACCTCCTGCCCTGCTCTGCCATGCAGCTCTCCTTCCCTTACCTCTTAACTGATTTGGACAATTCCTCTTTGGACCACATGTGATCTGGTGATCTGGTTTTGGTTCTCACTTCCTTTGTGCAACTCCAAAAACTCAAGGCACTGGTTTCAAAGGCTACATCTATACAAATAATCTAAACAGGGACTAGACAGAGACTGGAGTCTATCTTGTAGTGCTACAGTTACATGACTGCTGATGTTATTGCATGGTTTTGGCCTAAACCAAAAAAGTCTCCCAGATAGTGCAGCGTGGTGGCTATGGGTGCAGCATGGGCCAGGAACCATTGCCAGTGAACTTCTTGAATACAGCTATTCTGTCCTGTGAGGTGAAGAGAATTTAGCCATGTGGGTCTGAACTCTGCTGCACTGTTTGACCTTTGGGCCAGAGAAAGTGCCTGACAGTGCTCAGATCATTGATGCACAGGTAGCCATGGTCTCTTGAACTGGGACACAGAAAGAGGGGTCCACAGTGAACTAAGTGATCCTGACAACATGTTTTCCTGCATCCCCCCCAGATACTTTTTGAGCTTCTTGAAGCAGAAAGTTCACTACGCTTGGGAAAGGCAGTGCTAATCAGTACTTTAGTTTATAACTGATTATTGACTGAATATTGATTAATTGAAAATCTGGAAACTGACCAGCATTTAACAGCTCTGCTTTGAAGCAATGAGAAGGGCAGAGGTACAATAAGTGGATGTAAAGCAGCTGGGCTACTAGCAACTAAAAGCCAATTCTATCCAATCGACTGGTGGGAAATAAGTTAATAATGTAACAGTCTTGTCTTAATGGGTAGTATGGAATTCTTGGATATAGTAACTGAAGCTGCCAAATAATACAAATGGAAGGCACATGTTTTGTACTGTGGGAGATGTCCCATGTACCACTCCGCTTTGCTGCAGTTCTTTCAGAGGAGCAGATCTCCAGGGAATGCAGCTTTGGAACGGGACGTTCGCTGTATCACTAGAAAGGAGACTGAAACATTGGGGAATCGGGTGCCTAACTCATTCTCATTCATGTGACACAGAGGCACTGCCTGGCTGGAGGCATTCAAACTTCTTGAGAGGCAAGGTCCCATTAGGATTCCTGTCAAGAAGGAGCTAGGGAGATCATTAACCAGAAAAAGACGCAGAAAAGTGTTGTGAGAAGCAGATACCTGACAGAGATGGAGAAGTCACCGTGAGAGTTCTGACTGGCTCGGACAATGAAAGAACCAACTCCTTTGCTCATGAGGATGCTCTCAGCTTCGTGGCGGGATATCTTCTCATCAAACCAGCTGTCAAGTGGGAGAAGTCATGGAAACGTGAATAAAGGTGTGAATGAAGATAAGGAACAGAAGAGTTCAGGGTAAGAAGACTATGAATAAATAGGATGGCGCAAAGACAAAAGAAAGGAATCAGAGGATCCCACATCCCACAGACACGCTAAGATACAAGGTCTTGATGGGTGTGAACCATTTGCTTTGAGCAGTAAAAGCACTTAGATGCAAAGAGGCCAAAGTAAGCTTTGGCCTGCTAAGCAACACTCAGCTAGAAGTTTAATTACAGGCACAGTGCAGTAAGGTGTTACTCAAAGAGATTTTAAATTAGAAAGGTATATATATATATATATATATATATGCACATACATATGCACGTACATATGCACGCACAATTCTCAGACATACATCAAATTGCTCTTGGAAAACTGATTGAAAATTACTGGAGTGTGATGGATATATTGTGAGGAACAAACATAAATTTTTAACAGAAGCAAGGCATGAAAGTTTCAGTGCTAATAAATTGGCTTCTGCAAGACTTATAACACCACAAAATCTCAGAACCACAGAATTCATAACTACACTCATGTAAATGTAGCCAGTAGTATAAGGCACTGGACAAATAATGAGAAAAGTCACCATAAGATAGTAAAATAATACTGTGTCCATAGGAATTTTTTAGTAGAGAGAAAAAACATAGTGTATACTTCTTACGTCTGCAGGTAATAAGATCTGAAATCTGCAGCTTCATTAGCTGTTTTGCATTAAAATCAAGGACTGATAGTTTTGCAAGCTCTATAGCTTCATCTTTTCAGTTCTGTTATTCTGCTCGTCACCACCGTCGTGGTTTACCTATGAATCATCAACAGTCAATGGGAAATCAGAATTTAATCAGCATTGATATGAAGCTTCGCTGCTTACTGACAATACACAGTTGGAAAAAATGGTCCACCAAAAAAAAAAGAAATGACTTTCCTCCCTATATCTGGCTCTAGCACTTGCCACGAGCTGTTTCCAAGTGCAGATGTCCTGCTCTTAGAGAAGTGTCAAAGTAGAAATGTTTCTTCACAGCTCCTCTCGCACGGAGAAAACATCACGAGGAAAATGTGTGTGAAAATAAGAAGCTGCCCACATTTCCCTGTGGGATGCCTAGCGAAAGAGTGAACAAGCACAGTGCACTGGAAGATCTTGGCCCCTTGGGGCCTCAATGCAACAGCCCATCTTTGCAGAGCAAGCTAAGTTCTTTGGCTCAGCTGAGCAGGCGGGCTCACGTCCAAAGAAACCAGCAATCCCACCTCCAAAGGGAACAGTGGTGCTTGCATGTAGGGCACAATGGCTTTTGCCTGTTGAGGGCACCGGCACGTCACAGCCAACAGAATTGGGCTTGAGATGTGCTCTGCCCACGTCCTCTGAAATGCTGCCACGCTTATTTTGAAAGAGGACAATTTTAGGATCGTAGAATAGAATCAGAATCAGTGAGGTTGGAAAAGACCTCTAAGATCACCCAGTCCAACCGTCAGCCCATCCCACTGACCGTATCCCTCAATGCCACATCTGCACAGTTCTTTGAGGGGCTTCAGGGAGTATTTCTGCCAACTGCAAGGAGAAAGGCTATCAAACTGCAGTCTATTGGCATTTTTATGGCACAGGTCTGGGCAGCATGCTTAGCAAGCATTTCAACACCTCTCAGTCCTTTCTCACAGTGCCATCTTCCCAGTAGGGAGACAGACGTGAGGCACGCCTGCCCTGTGACAGATCTATGTTTGGGTGCTCAGACACAAAGCGTGGAGAGGGATGTGTGTTTGCGTCTGCACGCGTGTGGGAGCCGAGTGGCACGGCTGGTCTACCATCTCTGTCAATCCACGAGCTGTCACACTTGGTGCGGCGTTGCACTGACCTCTAGTGTACCGAGAGGAGCTCGCACACGTCGCAGGGGGAGGGAATGCGGATGACAGGGTGGGGAAACGAGAGAGAATGCGGTGAAAGAGTTGGGAGGAGGGAATTACGCTTTTATAGTTCATTTACAGAGAGTTCTTGCTCTTCCTTTTGTGCCCAGCCTCTGTCTCGGTCGCCAAGACTTCACATCGTGACTATTCTCGTTCTGTCCAAGGAGAGCTCCATGCAGCTCCTGTCGCATCCCAGTGGCATCCCTACGAGCAGCAGTAACAAAGGAGTCACTCGAGAGCGATAAAGAGAACTGTTCGGTTCTGAAAGAACAGAGGATGCTCCAGGGTAGGACGAAGGTGCGCTGGCAGAACTGTGCGTGGCTTCATGCCAGCCTCAAACTGTGATGGGCTGATGGCTGGACCAGATGATCTTAGTGGTCTTTTCCAACCTGAATGCTTCTATGATTGTGTGTTATAACCAGTGCTTCCTCTGTCATGCCTGCCTTGACTATCCTGTAGAAATGTGCAATGCTGGTGCATGCATTTCCCATGACACTTACGGGGGAACTTGGAAATCAATGAAGTTCTTAGGAACATAGCCCTCTTGGCTTCGGAGTTCAGCTTTGTACCACTCTTCCTGGGAGCTCAAAACCTGCAATGGAGAGACAGATTGAATAAACATGTCTCCTGAGAAAGGCAAAACTCACTAAGACACTGACTGAAAACCAGAATTTTGTGTAAAAATGAAAGAGAATTCCTCATATACTTTACTTCTTACCCACCTTAAAGCAGAATTACTGGCTGATGGCCACTTCAGTGCAAAGAAAACAGTGAAGAAGGCCAAGTGGCATTAGACTGATTGCTTGTTAACTTTATCCCTTCCTCTGAATGCCTCTCCAGGTGGCAGGGGATGCAGTCTCCATATCTCTGATGTCTGTGAGATGAGGGAAACCAGCTTGGAGGGACTTAATGGGGGTTTAAGGAGTTCTCAGTGCTGCTTTTAATAGTGCTGGATCATCTCAGATTCACAGGGAAAAGAAAAATCAGTGAAAACTTCTCTGACATGTATGGAGGGATATAAAGCTGCACCTGTGTGTGTGTGTTATGGCTGCACAGAAGTCATCCTATTCTCTCAACACACCATTCTGCACAAGAGTACTTAATAGAATCATTTGAATTGAAAGGAACCCTTAAAGACCATCTGGTCCAACTCCTCTGCAATGAACAGGGACACTTACAGCTAGAGCAGTTCAGAGCCTGGTTCAGCTTAACCTTGAATATCACCAGATGCATCCATCAACTCTCTGGACTATTTAGTGGGCTATTTAGTAGCCTAACTATTTAGTGGGCTATTTAGTGGGCTAAGTTTTCAGCGGCCGTGAGCTTTGCCAGGGTAGATAAAAGGAGGCAGAAAGCATTGTAAAGCAACACCCACAATTCCAATATTTAGGGCAGCAGGAAGCCAGCCTACAGAGCACATGGAGCAGCTTCAAGACTGTTCACATTAATGCTGACCATAGGGAGTGCACTGCTGACCACAGACTGCCCAAATTCACTGCTCCCTTGTGGATGGTCTCTGGTGCAGACCTCAGCTAGCAGGAAGAGGACAGAGACACAGCAAGTTCGTGGCTTTCCTGCAAACACTGCGGTCTTTGGTGTTCTGTTTGACATTCCAATTCATGGGACAGAATTCCTTTTTATAAAGTAGAATGTGTTTCTGCTCATTCTGGTTTTGGAGGGAAGCCTGAGAGGATGTATCCTGACAGTTTTAAAAGGAGAAAACAAGTGGAAAAGACTTTATTTGAAATCTATTGTTTAACAATAATAATACTTGTTCTATAAGCCAATCCCATGTTTCTGGGAGGCTAACATTCTAACTGCTTGGTGCTGGCAACAGGATGCTACTGTCTTTGGGGCTGATTCTCCATTGCCTTGCCTGCTACATACGTCTCTTCCATGCATTTGGATAAAGAAAGGTTGAGAATAGAAAGCCATGGAGATCCCTTCTTGTCCTGTTACTGCTTTCCCACCCCTGGGTTCAAGATTAAGGTTCTCCTTTTTCGCTGCTGTGGCCAACCAAAGGGAATGACAGCCACACACCACACCCTGCTCAAGTCCTATTGGCAGCAGTGTTTCTAGGACGACATACCTCCTGGTCCTTAGTGCACGACTGTCAGGTTTCTGTGTGTCATCCTCTCAGAGAAGGATGTGGGATGTGTGTGTGAGAGAGAGAGGGTAGATTTCCTCCTGTCACTGGTGGTTGAGGGCCTCGTGTTTCCTGTTTTCTAGTCTCTGCATCAATACTGTTCATTTTATCTTCTTCATAAATCAGAGCAGACAGCCAGCGGGTTGAGCAGGCAGCAGAAGGGGGCTCGGGATGGGGTATGAATGTATGTGTGTGTTTGCCAGATGGAGAGGCACTGCTCAGGTTATTTTACTGCTGCTAGGTCTTGGGCAGTGCGAGTTTGTTCACCTGAAGGACCTTAAAGCAATAGGCTGTCTGACTTCTGATAGTGAAGTCTTAGTGACTACTAATATTAATACTGATATATTTGACCCTTTTTCATCAGCAGCTTTCGATGTAATTTGAAAGGAAGCTCTAGTTTCTAATGATTGTACAGGAAGGGAAACTAACAGAAGGAAAGGTGACCTGGCCAATGCCATCACTGTAGCCAGGGCTTTAATGAAACCACAGTCTCCTGAGGAAGCAGATATCAGGTAAAGATCAGGGGATGGTAGGGGTGTGAGGACTACTCTGAAATTAAGGAAGAATTAGGAATGGGAGTGTTCATCAATCCTTCACATATCACTGGGGGAAAAAAAAAAAAGTCTTTGATCTTAATGAATTCTGGATGCCATTAGCTTTGTTTAAGCTTTAAGGATTAAAAGGGCAATAAAATAAGAAATGGTGCTGATGGAAGAGGCAGAGCCAAGCCATAATATCTGGTCATTAAATGGAACAGCTGGGTCTGTACAGGGAGGTGGTGAAGGTTTCTTGGTAGAACAAGATTTTATATCTCATTATTTTGCAATATCCCTTTGGCTAGTGGAGGAGTTAAGGCCTTAGAGAAATGTTTTGCCCAGTCATCTTCAACTGAAGCAGAACAACTATGTTGTGGGTTGAAAAGTGGGCAAATAATTTGGGTGGAGCAGAGTGTGGCTTCATCTTTGACACTTCAGTAGGGTTAACAAACTGTTTTACTGTAACACATGCACATCAACATTCAAGAGACTCTCTCATACTCTGTATTTCTTATGATAACTTCTGCCATTTTGCTATTCTTCCACTGCTCAGTTCCTGCGGGAGTTTGTGTAACATTACTAGCTGAGGACCTCTTAAATTTTTCTATTATGTATGTAACAGACTGTTTCATGGACATTTCCTCTTCCATTTGCAACTGCCTAAAGCCCCTGAGGCAACTAACAGTAATTACTTATGGTGAAAAGTTAGATGTAAGTTCTACAATGCATGTTAGCCATCATTTTAACAGTTTAAGAGTTGGAAACGAGGGATACAGCAAACTCTCTGGCTCGTATTCATCCTGCTTGCCTTCAGACACAGTCATCCTAAAAACAGTCACTCTAGACTACCTCCATATTCGATGAAAACAGACAGGATCTTCAAAAACTTTCTAACACAGAACTGGATCTCTTCCACTGCAAAGATGATTATACTTCCCCATTGATTGCTAGAGGACTACAGGACAACTACATGCATAATTTAGGGACCAAGTAGAGTCAAGTAGAGTGGACCCAGTGGAGGTTGCTGGTTGACCTATGGGAATCTAATATCCTGCATTCCTATCCCAGTTCATAGACATTAGCATTCATACGCTTTGTCAAGGCAGAAAGCCTTGGCAGAACATCAGCACTGATCTTTAGTCATTCTTAGAGCCACACTTACCTTCAGGATATCCCCAGCTTGGAAACTCAGCTCATCCTCTCCAGAAGCAGTGAAATCAAACTTGGCGATGGCTTCCATACTGTATTGGTGGCAGAGCAGAGCTGAAAGAAGTGTATGCAGGTCAGTATCTAAACGCTGCTGAGACTGCTGAGTCTAGCTTGCAGAAAGCTTATAAGCAGTGCTGTGATTTGCACATAGATGAGCATGCACCTACCATTAGTTGACGTTAGTTACTAGATACTGAAGGACATTAGCAGGCAGAAGAGATAGCATGGCCAAGAAGCTATAAGTCTCTCAAGAAATTAAAAAAATCCAGTGTATCAGCTCATTCCAACAAATCTTTTTCTCTGCAGCAATTTCATGGAAAAGTTTGCACACATCCCCAAAGAAGCTGGTAGCAGGAAAAAAGCCTTCTTCTGTGTAGACCAAGGACCTGACGCAGTTCTCAGTTAATCAAATGATTCTGTCATGCAATAGAATAATGTAGTTGCCCTCTGCAATCACTTACTCTTTATCTCAAGAGGGAGGCAAATTGTGGACAAAAAGAAGAGCTTGCAATAAATATTTTTTTTTCTTGGACAGGAGCCACAATTCTGAAGATTGAAAGAGACTTTCCTCTGTGATGGCTTTGCATGGGTAACCACAGCATATAGCTAGGAAAAACTGTTTGCAGAAAGATTGTCATCCCTGTTTTGAAGCTGGCGGAGTGTGAAACTGTAGCACTGACAAATTTAAGGCACGCACTTACCCTTCCTCTGTGTTCATAACTCAGGAGCCTGAAACATACCAGACAGCCTGCAAACCAAAGCCTGCTTTTCATCAGCAGAGCACATGTGGCACGGGAAGTCACAACATGAACTTCGCTTCTTCACCACTTCCTGCACATGCAACTCAGATGTACCCCAGCAGGACCACTTCTATGATCAAGGGAGTTACTCGTTTCCCATGGCTGGCTCGTGCTCCCTGCAGCACAGCAGCGAGGCTGCCAGTGTCAAGACAAAGAGTGAGGCAGTGCCACATTAAGCAAAGGCACTGCTGTGAGATGTTCCAACAGCCCAGCTTGTGAAGACCATCACACAGCTCCAGTACAGAAGTAACTTCAGTGGTTACTAAACTAGGTTCATTTGGAAACTATGATCCTGAAGTCAAAGGCTTCACCTAGCTTCACTTCCCACAGAATCTCCCAGACTGTAAGACTAGAGAAGTGCCAACTTGCCTGATCCAAAATATTTTTAACCAGAAAACCCAAAAAAGAAACAGTACCAACAACTCAAGTTAGGGAACTATTTCTTAAGTGTCCTGTTACAACTGAGATGAGATCCCCCCAAAACAATGTGATGAGTGAGCTCCAAAATTCTGTCACTTTTAAATTAATGGGCTACTGTAACCCCTGCTGTAAGCTTGCCTTTGACACACAATCCAGGGATTTAACTGCCTGTGTACCAGTAATCCAGGCACAACTGTGTAACTGACTCAAACTACTTAATAAGATCTAGGAGAAAATGCGTAGAAAGATTGGAAGGGTAAAAACTGCAGATAGAGCCATGGAGATGGCACCAACAGTAAATAGTTCAAGGATTCAAAAGGAAAAACATCATTCTGGAAAGATAATTTCACAGGAAAAACAACAATGGGAGATTTGGTCAGGACAGTCAGTCCAACTGGGGACCAGCCACAAGTCTTTGAGGTCACTGAATTGTCAGTGCCACCGCTGCTGACTGAGCTGTTGGTGGGTGGCAATGGAACAACACCAGGGTTTGGTCCCAGGGAGCAACTGGGAGCAGCTCTTCACCTGAGCAACGTCTGCCTTGCCAGCAAAAAACCCGTCCTACATCTCATTTCTAACTACAAGGAAGATCTTCGCTTGCTTTCTCTTGGATTCTGTTCACACTCTCGTTTCATGCTGCATATTGTAGTTGAATTGGTATTCATAGGACTGAGGTGAGCTATGCAGCACCAGGGCAGATTGATCAGCAGTCCACAGGCAGCTCTGCCTGTTGAGCATCCATCAACTTGTCCTACAGCAGTGGGACTTGTTATGTGCTGGGACACACGGGTAGCATGACACATAGCCCTTGTGACTTGCCACACGCCTGCTATTCCAACCCAGAGCCCCGAGGTTTTGCCCAATACATCCATACCTACCTGTAACAGACTATGTTTTACCAATGTACCTTATTCTCATTCTCGAGCAGCTTCTAGCCCTTTTCACTGAGTTTTCTCTCCATCCACTTACTGATGCTCTACTGATTCTTACTCATTTGCTCTGTGTGTGTCAGAGCTGCAAATATAGCTTAAGCTTGCTGTCTAATTGTCCGTCTTTTATTCCAAGTGCAACTCTGTGAGTACAACTCAGACTTGATCTGAAGACTGCCCTCTGTTCTTGCACTGACATTCTTTGCACTCCTGTTTGTATCTTCCCACAGCCATGCTTGCTGATAGAGAGTAAGGGTATCAAATAAGAGGGGAATTAACCATTGGGAGAACTAGATAAACAATAATACCCTTTCACGGTAGAGAACCAAAGAAAAAAGACCAAGGAAAATTACTTTAGTAAGGGATGTATTTCTGTATTTTATCTTATTGTGGTGGGGATCAGAGCCGATAGTGCAAATGAATCCTGGAATTCCTAATGCAGAACATTAATCCCATCTCAAGGAAAAAAAAAAAAAAAAGAGAAGAAAAGGAAAAAACAACAACAAAACACACAAAAAAAGAAATCAAAGAGAACAAATGGAAAAAACCCCAACCCCAAACCAGTTCAAAACAATAAACTGTATAAATACAAATCCAGTCTTTGATTTTTGCTCCTCAATCACAGGATAGGCAGCAGGGCTTCTCTCCACAGGGAGCAGGAAGGGGAAGAGCCTTTCATTTCACAGTCTCCCAGGTGCTAAAGATGCCACTGGAGACGTGACCCTCTCGAGAGGGGAAGTGTTTGTGAAACGGTTAAAATCTCCTCTCTCACCTCATTTTCAATTTCAGCAATCACAACCATGGGGAGAGACCAGGAGACAGATACCTCTTCAAACAATCTAACACATGGATTAAATGTGCTTTTCATTGCCAGCGGCTGGATTTAGAAGTGACTCAAATACCATGCACAGTGTTGGCTGTGTTGATAAATCAGCAATGCTGTGGCCTTAAGCTCTTCCCCCACCAACTACTAAAGCAGCACTAGCCGATAATCCTGTCTTTGAACGGCAGCCTACCACTTTTCATCACCTGAACTTCAAACCAGCTCTGTTTTTCTGATCCCATTCCTCCCTCCATCTGTAACTCGAGGATGTGCGGGTCAGTGCTGGGCCCTTGTGAAAACTCCCCTCCAAAGGGGATGTGAAAACATCCCTCTCTGCATGTGTGTGACTTTGAGCACCGCCCCATGACACACCGAGATGGGATTTTTTGGAGGCAATTGTCAGAACTTCCATTTCTCAAGAGCCTTTTATCCCAAAGGACAGCACTGCAGTTTGCAGGCAGTCAGATTCTGCTTTTAACTGCCTGGTGCAACTCCTTTAAGCTTTCAAGTAACCAAAGACAATTTTAGACTGTGCATAATGTTCTAAAGGAAAAAAAAATAACCTTTGTGCAGGGTTTAGCATGAAGTCTCTGCGACGTTTAAAGGAGGATTTGTCAGTTCCGAGTATAGGCTGACAAGTACCTCCATTTTGTGCTGGTTCTCTGCATGGAGGTGAATTTTCTATGTGGTTCCCCACTGCAACGAGGCAGATCCAAGGGGCACAGGGCTACTGCCATTCTGTGGGACTGACACTGCAGAAGGTTCATTGATGGAGAAGAGAAAAGCAGCCCAGCTTTGAGAGCATGAGGCAGGTCTTTCAGTTTGGCAGAATGCCATTCCCTGAGCAAGAACATCAGCCTCTCTCTGTTGATCAAAAGAGCTGAGACCTAAATCATGTCAGCAAGCAGCATAATCTGACAGCAACATCCCAAAGAGTTTAACATTGTTCCACTACACCAAGTTGGATCAAAATTCAGTAATAACAATGCCAGGGAAGGTCACCTCCTATGAAGTTTATCACTCTGGGATGGCTCAGGTTCACCCCTACTCAATCTCACATATTAACATCACAGAAGAAAGCACAGTGGCCTACAAAGTGGCTGCTTAAAGCAGCCCTATGAACAGAATCCTGATCTCCCTGCCTGCAGCACGCATATCTCCAGCAGGCAGCTCCATCCAGCAAGGTGTCGTGCTGACAGACACAGTGCGAGCTGCTGCATCTTTGTTCCTCTCTGCAAGAACAACCTATCAGACTGATGAGCAACCAGGGATGGGATTCAACCCTGAACATCTGTACAGAAACTCCTGATGACATTTCAGCAGAAACAATGGCAGAGGGACCCGTTATCTAGAAAAGCTGTGATAGATAAAGGCTTTGTTGTCACCAGCTAAGCCACATACAAGTGGCATGGGAATATTTCGTTCCAAAAACACAAACCTCTTGCTACTGAGTTAACGGCGCAGCTCCGCTGACTGTCAGTGATAAGAGGGTAAAATTTATAAGGGAGAACAAGCTACTAAAGCACTCAGCATTGTATGTTTCAGTCTTGGCTGCACTGCCATCCAAAGGAATGCAGGGCTCCGGACTGAGCCCTTGTACAATGCTCTGACAAAATGAACCTCCAAAGAATAGGATCCAGAGAAGGAAAACACTTTTAGGGCTCTACGACCAACAGCAGTCAGTAACCCAAGTGAGGACAGCTCTTGATCGCCCTGGGAAGACCGGGGCCTCTTGTGCTGCTCCAAGCACGCAGAGCAGAGCAGGGCAGCACCATGAGACGCCATGAACAGGCAGCACCGAAGAGTACCACAACTCTGAACAATGTTGTGAGCGCATAACATCATGAATCTTTGCTGGTGCTGAGGACCTGGGCTGAGGAAAGCATTCTGCCCCACCTCCTCCTGCAGCTCTCAGCTGGTTGGATGTGACCGCAGTGCAGGGATTTGTCCCGCACAAGCACTGCTCAGGTGTGGAAGCCGCCCAACAAGATGACAGGGATCCCGTGCTTTTCCCCTGCCCTGCAGTGCTTTACCTCTCCCTCCAAGATCCCACCTCCCTCTGTAGAGCTTTTCCCACACAGCTTGGCCCCCCAGGTCTCAGAGCCACGCTTGCCCCATACCTTTTTTCAGTAGCTCTCCTCTCCTCTGGCACTTTTCTAGAAAGCAGGAGGTGTACTGCTGTCTAGGGGAAAGGAAGGAAAGGAGAGCTCAGCCCATACAGGCTCCTCCCTGCAGTGACAGTGCCACAGTGGTAATGGGTCCACGTGCTTGGACAAGGACGGTCAGGAATTGGCATGGAGGACAGAGGTGGAGGCACTGAAACAGTCCATCACAGGCCATTTTCAGTCTCTAAAGTTGGAGATACTCGGTACGATACATGCTTTTAATGGTGCTGTCAGTTTGCTGCTGCTGCCTCAGCCCATCGTTGTTTAACAGCCAAATAATGGAGGGTATGATCCCTCAAAAAATGTGAGTTCTACCCAAATATAGAAAACAGAAAAGAGCATAGATCTGGCGAGTTAAATGAGAAACCATAATAAGTCCATTGAAAAGCATATCTTGAGGAACAAGTAGCTGAAGACATAAAAACATGTAATAAAATTATTTTCAAAGACAACAGAAGCAGGAAGCCTGCCAGAGTGTCTGTAAGGCTGACAGATGATTGAGATGTAAAAAGAGTGCTCAAAGAAGATAAGGATGAAGCATAAAAGCTAAGTGAATTCTCAGCATCCGCGTGTCTTCCAAAGGGATGTAAGCTGTTTCCCACATTGGGGTTTTCTTTGTGGAGAAAAGCCAGGGAAAGTAGAAGAAGTGATTTTAGGACAAATCAGTAAATGAACAGAAGTAAATCCAATAATTCAATGTTTTAGAAATCTTGATTGAAAATTAAACGGAGCATGACATAGTAAAGGTTGAGCAATTAAGCTGTGGCATATAATGTAGGACTTAACTCAGTCTCCATATTAGGGCAAAAAGCAGCAAACACAACGTCAACCATTTTAAAAGTGCTTTGAGGGGATGCAAAGAGCAGGAGGTCTAACTTCTGCATGCCTGAAATTAATACACAGAAACCATAATGAAGGAAAAAATTACCGGGAAGAGAGAAATGACATAGCGGTTGCACCTTGTAGGTTTTGCAGAAGGAAGTACTACTGTACAAATCTGATACAGTTCTGTGAAGGAGATGCTGAGCATGTGGGTGCAGGTGATCATTTGATGTAACATACATTCATTTCTAAACCCTTTTTGATGAAGTCTCTTACTGAAGAGTCTTTAAAAGCCTCCCTCCTAAGCTCTCCAAGAAGAGGAAAGATCCTACAGAGGATTAACAGCTGAATAAATAATAGGGAATGAATTAACAGTTCAACATATTCATAAATGCTATGGAAAAAAATGAAGTGACAAAGCTTACTGACGAGACAAAAAAAATTCATGGTAATACAAATTAAACCCGATCACAAAGACTTGCAGATGGCTTTCAAAATACTGCTAAAATGGAAGATGAATCTCTGCGCTCACGGCTAGAAAGTAATGGACGTGGGAATAAACTGCCTTCACTACAATGAAGACATTGAGAAACTTAAAGTTAGCAACTACTACTCAGGAAAGATACCTATAAGCTCCTGTTGATAATTCTGTCAAAGCGTTAGCTGAGTAAAAGTCAGAAAGGTGGGTTTGGAAATGTCAGCAAAGGAACAGAGAACAAAACGCAAAACAACGTTATGTCTAAATCCATGGGGCACCTGTATGAATATTTGTAACTCAAATTTGGCAGTTTTCTACTCTCCCCCTCAACAACAGAGGCAGTAGTAGGTAGAAATAGAGAAAGTCACTAAGGATGACCAATCACCATGCTGGATCAGTCCAGCAACAGATGAGGCTGTCCCTCCACCCTTTGGTAGGGAATAACGTTCCTGGAAGAGCTGATAGTGATATCTTCTGAAGAGGATAATCCCCAGTATATTTTGCTGAAGGAAGTATACAGGTGAGGAAAATGAGGCACCATGAGAACTGTTTAGCAGCTAGCTCTCATCACGTGCCAAAAAGTGTGGCTATCACTGTACACATCAGAAATTAAAGCTTCTGTACACGTCGGGTGGGACACCAATCCCTACAGTCCTCTTGGATTCAAGCTGTATTTATTTTCATGCTCCGTGAATGGCCTGACAGATTTCATTACATTGCACATTATAACGACCTATTTCCTCTGTTTTTACCGTGATGTGATCTAACAGGCCCCCCAGAAAGAGAGCTGCTGTGAGCTGTCACTCATGCCTGCTGCCTGGCACTGCCAGCATGCACTGCCTGCCTTCCTGCAAGGCGTCCAGAATGGTTACGTGAAAATAATGAACATATTTCAAGTCAAACCCTACAAGACATGGTTTTCCTTACAACAAATGAAAGACTGAATGGCAGCAGGCCCTCAGCAATGAGAAAGGATAGGGAATAAGACAGGGTAAGAGCTAACTCTCTTTTCTTTCTTTTTTACTTCTATACATTCCTCCCTTCTCACTGTTATAACAACTCTTCACCAAGCAGCACAGATGTGTCAAAAACTGCAAAGCACCACCCAGATATCCCAGGCACAATGAACGGTAACAAAAGCCACAGAAAAGGTTGTAGGCCCCATGTTTCCACGTTTTAGCCAAGCTCTCTTAGGCAACTGAATAAAGTCCTATCCAAGCACACAGGTTATTCTGCAACCACTTGCTGCAGACTGCTTACATCATCCTCAGGAACATCTTCTACCATCAGAGAGATGGGACAGGTGAACTAATGTTTCCCAAACCTATAGATAGACTGATAGACTGAAGAAGGGGATGCTCATGGGAGACCTTATTACTCTCTGCAGTAACCTGAAAAGATGTGGTGAGGTGGGGATCAGCCTCTGCTCCCAGGTAACAGAGGTAGGATGAGAAAGAATGGCCTCAAATTACACCAGCAGAGAATCAGGTTGGATGTTAGTGGCACAGGCTGCCCAGGGAGGTGGTGGGATCACCATCCCTGGAGGTGTTCCAGTGTGGATGTGGCACTGAGGGACACAGTCAGTGGGCATGGTGGGGATGGGCTGATGACTGGACTGGGTGATCTTAGAGGTCTTTTCCAACCTTACTGATTCTGTGATTTTAAAAAGTTTCCAATAAACTTACACCTGTATTTATCCTTAAGCAAATGACTCAATCGTGTCTGCAAACATGCCTGAAACCTGCCCATGAATAAACTCTTACAAAAATTTTAGCCATTTCATTTTGAGCTGGAGATTTCAAGAAAAAAAAAAAAAACTTTTTCCAAGGCATTTTGTTCACTTTAATTTCTATCTGGAAAGGATGGGGACTGCCAGAAAAACAAAAACAAACAATTGGAAGATAAAAGAGAGAAGGAAATTATTCCAACAAAAAGGTATGAGTCAAACATTTTGCCCATTCCAAATTGTTTGTGTTGATAGTAGAAGAAAGATGAAGTGACTGTGTTTTATTTGTCCTCAAAGTACACTATTTCTCCATGTTCCTAATGAGTTTTCCTCTAGAAAGTATCATTACCAGCAAGGGAAACTGAAGTTGGACTGTGGAAACAAGGGAAATTTCAATTGCTATATTTTGTTTTAAGTAATAACTCAGCATCTGTGGATTCAGGAGCATCAGGGCTGTAAATCCACATAAAGCTGAATGTTATGAATGGAAGCTGTCTGTTCTTACCCGATCTCCCATCTATTCTTGTCCCACACTCAGATGTGCTCTTCACACAACAATCCATCCTCTCTCACTGCTTTGCTTTCTGCAAACAGCTGCTCCGGCTGTCCGCAGTGACAGGTCATTAGCGGGCAGTTATTTTTTCCAGGACTGAGTGCACAGGAGTGGCAGGGCTATAAAAGCTTTTCTGCAGAGCTCCACAAACTGATCTGGGCAGCGCTCCGTCCCAGTTTGCTTTCTCTCCTGTTAATAAAGATTTTCTTGAAACCTTGTTGCTCAAACTGCACTGGTTTGTTCACATCACAGGAGTTTCAGACAGCTCTCTCTGTTCTACACATGCTGGGAGAGTGTACAACCTTAACTGCCTGGTACCATTAACATAGCACCACTCATTGCAGAGAGATGCGGCTTTCATCCTGAACAGCGGTGCTGTTTTGCTAGCAGATTCAAGCAAGCCTTCCTATTATCCTGTTAATTCATCCCCAAAGACACCTCCTACCATGCTGGAGGATGAGCATCTCTGCACTTCTGAGAGATTTTTTTTGTTGCGAATATATTGCTATGATCTGCTACTTTTATGTTCTAAACGAGCACTGTCAAACTTGATGAGATTAAATATTTTCTTCAAAATCCCTCCAAATGCGCTCACTTTATCTTCTGTTTTCCCCAACCCGTACCTCCCGATTACTGAATTCTTTGAGTCTCACCAGTAGCTTTTTGCAGAATCAGATAGGTTCTCCACCTTCTGTATTTGTAGAGTGATTACACTGAACCATGCTCATGACACCTCAGATCATCATCTTGACAGCAATTACAACATCTCAAGCACTGAACCTTCGCAGAAGTGACTGGATTAGCAGAGGAGAAAGCAGCAGATTACGATAGAGAAATGGAAGTTCTGACCTCTTTTCTTTACTGTCAAACAATTCTCCTGGATTTCCATAGATTTCTTTTAACTGCTAGCTGTGCAAGGGTTGAGGCAGAGGCAACTGCCTTACAGCTGCTGTGCTGACACCTGCTTTGAGGACACAGCGTGCCCACTGTGCTGTGCAGTGTTCTGCCTCAGAGGTTTTCAACCTGGAGGCCATGATCTACCTTAAAATAGAATCATAAAGGTTGGAAAAGACCACTGAGATCATCTAGTCCAGCTAGTGACTCATAGCTGCCATGCCCACTAAGTTTCTACACATCAGGCCAATGAAGATATCAAGGAAGCCTCTGTTCACCTCATGTCAGTTTGCACCTTCACTGGGAAATATGGATAAATCTGCAAGCCCAAAGAAGTTTGGAGACCACAGGAAAAGATGAGCAGAAATACACTCTTCATAACAACATGTTTCCCAAGCCTGCTACACTGATCTCAGCTAAGAGCTATAGAAGGCCAGCAGTCCAGGGCCAGAACCAGTGCACCATGCAGCCTGAGCTCTGCTCTGGAGCTCTTCCCTGTCAGGACTTGTTCTCTAATCATCCTCAGCATCAAGACATTTAAGAAAGCTTTCTCCTTAGTGCTCTCTTGGGAGCCAACACCACCTCTTTCAGCTTCATCTTGAGTTAAGCAGCTGGTTTCCATCATCATCTACAAACTATACCAAATTACACCGGCAGCACATTTGGCTTGTCCGAATTTATAAAACATGGAACTGTTCTTTTTATGTGTTCAAATCCAAACAACTGTCAAGTGAAGACAGAGAGAAGCACTGCTACTGATAGAAGGAGCCTCTTTCCAGACTACAACTTACCACCTTGCTTTCTGAACAGTAACAATTAGCAAAGCCCTACAGGCTATTGGAGCCGTTTCCTGTGCTTCCCTGAAATATAAATCTGACAAAACTAGGGGAGCCAGGCACCTAGGTCTTTTTGACAAGTTAATTTTGTTATCACATTAGAATTCCAGCTACAGGTAAGCTAAGCAGGGGCTGCATGTGTATCAAGCAAAATCAACACAAGCCGCATGAGCTGCTGATTTGCTTCTTTGCTGCATGCAAGCAGAAAAAGGAAGAAAGAAAGGAGAGAAAAAGACAGAAAGAAATAACTCTTCTTTGGTGATTTGAACCCAGCATTGGAGCGCTCAACAAAACATTCCTTCCCAGGATTTAAATTCTCCCTTTGATGAGCACCTAGTGATTCAGTGGGATTTTTGCTAAGCCTCCATTTGAAGCTAGAGAACAGTATATTCACTATTTATTTCTCCCCCCTCCCTGTGCTACACCCTTTAATCATGACAAATATACCTAAACACGCTTGATTAAGCTAGACAGAAAATGTGCCCCTAATCTGAACTGATCAGGGCTCTGGAGCTGCCAAAGTGAACCCGCTGTCTCTCTATCAGACAGAGTGATAAGGGGTAGGTAATGCAGCTCCATTAACTGCTTCCCACAGAATGAATTCTCCCTGCCTGCTCCTAAAGAGCAGACACTTGAGGAATGCCACCTGATGGGAAACTGCTTCGAACGGACTCTTTTGGCACAATTGTTGAGCAGCTCCTTAAGCCTTCCAGACAAACACCTGAAGTATGAAAAATGTAGTCACTTCCTCCTATGCTATTTTTTTTTTTTTAAAACCTCCTCATACCTTATCTAGCTAACTGCCTCTCAATTTTTCTCATCTTTTCTGGGTAAGCGTTGGTACTGGCTGATACATACTTTACTGCAGAAGGGTGGTTATCAGAATAACAATCGCGCTCCTGCTGTGCACATACGCATGTGAGGGATCTGCTTTTGGGTACGGGTAGAGCTTGCACTTTGCGGACTCACAGAATTTAAGACAACTATATGTCAATGTATCAGTAGTTTTATGTGGTGTGTTTAGTGCCTTTACACTACTATTGGAGGTGAACTGCAGGATGATGTAGAATTGTTAAGGCTGGAAAAGACCTCAAAGATCATCCAGTCCAGTCGTCAGCCCATCCCCACCCTCAGTGCCCATGTCCACGTCCCTCAGTGCCACATCCCTCACAGCTCTGCTGCCCTTCTATGGACACACTCCAGGGCCTCCATGTTTTTCCTGTAGTGAGGGGCCCCAACTGAACACAGCATTCGAGGTGCAGCCTCACTACATCCAATCACCTTCCTGCTCCTGCTGGCTGCACTATTTCTGATACAAGCCAGGATGCCATTGGCCTTCCTGGCCACACTACTACATGTTTAGCTGGCTGTCAACTAATACCCCCCAGGATGAATGCATACAGATCACAAGTGCAAGCAAACACATTTCTGAATTTGTTCTGTAGGCCATATATATGTATGGACATCTGCTTTTGTATATCCCACTTCAATCTTCACCTTCCATGAATATCTATTCTTATGAAAAGAATGCAAGAGAGAGGAATCAAGAGGGCATCAGACCATGGTTGGGCCCTGTGAAATTCTGGGACTACTCATCAGAAAACTGGTCTTTGGAGTAATTATAAGTACCATCAAAGCTGCTCTGATTCACACTGGCTGTGAGCAGCTACAAGTTGGCTACAGACTGCTTCTTCTCAGTGCTCACACCGTCTTACTGCTGTTGGTGTCAGAGGTCTGCAAAGCAGTGCATGCCAACAATGAGTTTGCTCAAATAGATCATATCAGACCAGGATGAGGAGAGACACTGCATTTCAGACACATTTCCTATCAGGAAGGACTTTCCATAAGATACACCCAGAGCAAAAGAGTCAGAACAAAATCAAGAATCTGCCACAATGAGTATAGTTTAAAACCAACCAACCCCCACAGATAGTAAAACCACCTACACTTCAACTCAGATATTCAGAGGTGCTTTCCTTGCATTTGGATATCTAAATATGGGTAAAGGATACTTAAGATTAATTAGCTCCAGCTTTGACAGTCAGAGAGAGATTTCCAAAATACATGGCAGCATCCAATTACTGCTCTGTAAGTCTGGCTCCTGTACTTCAGCTAAAAGCTCATCTCTGCTGATATTCTTGCATATGAGTGCACACTGATGTATATCCCTTTGGATCAAATATTTCACAACGTGAAATGGAAATGCAGAAAAAAAGTCTGTAAATGCCAAGATAGGAGTGAGTTCACCCTGCATCTCTGGATCGTTTCTACAACAAACAACAAACTCCGCTCTGCATGTATAAGTGATGAAGGACACAACAGAAGGCCATCAGGTCCTTCTTCTTGAGCATAGCACGCAAAGAGATTTCATGGCATTGAGACATTAATCCAATCTGGTAAAAAAAAAAAATAAAAAAAATTAGTTTTTATTCTTATATTGGGTTTGATATCCCATTTGAGTGGGATACGAGAACAAGACAGTATGAAAATCTAGCAGTAATAATAAAAAATAGAACTACATTTCCAATCAGCTGCTCCATGTTTTTCTGCTCATGCCAACTGATGGAATTTTGCATAATATGGGATGGAAGAAGAGTGAGATCAGTGAGGTGTTGAGTGTGTGTGTGTGTGTATGTGTGTGTAAGATTCCTACTGGCAGCACGGGCAATTGTGCAGAATTTGCAACACTGCTACTAAAATTACATTATGTGCCAATAGTGTTTTGGCATGAAAGTTAAATCAATACAAAAAAGTAGCATCACTTTGTCCTTTTAACCATAGATCTACATTTGTACAAAATTGAACATGACTGTGAAAGTTGTTTTCTATAGAAAATTTCACTTCTTTCTAATACATACTTCTCTTCTTGTGCTTAAAAAAAAAAAAAAAAAAACAAAAAACAAAAAGGAATATGTTATTGAGTTTAACATACATTTATCTATGATAATCTAAAAACAAACACTGGAAATCTGATCATTGGATTCCAAGAGCCCACTTATCTTGGCCACGCTACACATAATTTCAGTTCATAGCCACATTTGTTCTGAGGAAAATTTGCTGATAAACTTTCTATTAAAAGTTTCACATTGAAGTAAGGATGGAGAAATTGAAATGCTTTGAGAGGTATCAGCCATGTGGTCCAATTAATACTCCCATGGTATGCTCATTGCATAACATCACTACGGCATATTTACATTCTGAGTCTCAGTGCTGCATTAGCTGGGTTTTTTTTTCTGCTTAATGGATCTTCATGGCTCAACTTCCATTTAAACACAGCACCTCTTTTACAAGACCCAAGTGCTACAAAACAGCCTTTCTATAAATTAAAGTCAGCCTGTGTGCATCTGCGCTTGGGAATGCTTTTGAAAGGGTTTTAAAAGCAATCAATTACAATAATTTGTACATTTAAAGATGCAACTCCAACAGTCAATCCAATTTTTCTTCTGATTATAAGGTAAATGTTAATGCCAGCTTGTTACTACTCCTGGGGTTTATCTCTGCACAGAAATCGTATCATTTTAGGGAGAAATGCAGAACATATTTCACGCTTGTCTATGCATTTTTTTGTTCACTTGGATTATGATACCTTTGAAATTAAAGTGCAGCCACAGTTTGTGAATGATTTAGTGTGTTAGACACTTTTACTCTCAAGTAGAAGTAACTTGTTTATTAATCCAAATGTAAGTTCTACCAAATCAGAATAGGTTCTCATCATCTGGAACAAAAATACCCAAGCTTTATCCTGATGTAGCAATATCTCATACGGAATTAATGTGCAGACCAAGGCTTCATTAAACACCACGTTCCTATAGGTTGATAGCTCCTATAGGGCTGACATTCTACGTTTCCCATTCTTTCAGCCTGGGAGCTTTCACAGCACTGAGGCCGATGGGGACTCACTGCACAGCCCTTGCACACTCAGTGAAGCAGTTGCAGCCCCACTCCTCCAGCGAACGAGCGATCGATGCCGCTCTGCAGTAGGGAACCACGCAGCTGCCAGCCTGCTCAGTAGATCGCATGTGGCGAACAGGGAACACTGTGCAAAGGGTGTGAATGAGTCATCCGACATTTGAGGTTGACTGAAGTCATTCCGCTACATTTACTTCTAATCTTGATGTGCTATCCGTATTTGCATTTCGAGCAGAATGGGAAGAAAGATTTAAATTATTTGCTATGCAGCGGACTGCATGTGTTCAAGAATGTATTGAGGTGTTCAAGAAAAGGGTAGAAGGTGTTTAAGGACTGTGTGGATGTGGCACTGAAGGACATGGTCAGTAGGCATGGGGATAGGCTGGAGGTTGGACTGGGTGACCTTAGAGGTCTTCTCCAACCTTAATGGATCTCTGTGTGTTAACAAATAGGATTATATGCATGTTGGGGTGAAGGCAGCAGGCTGCGAGCTGCCTTTGCTACACTTGGACGTGAGCAGGCACTGCATGCAAGCCTGAGCACATCCAAGCAAGAGTATGTTTGAGCATTTGTGTCTCCAGGGACCTGATTATAAATGAAAGATGTTCATTTGCAGTATGCCTGAATGGAGGAGCAGAGGTCCCACAAGCGTATTTCAGGTGATGCATATGTTGTGTTTCCCTGAGCAAATACAAATCTGAGCAGCTGTGAATGCACTGGCCCACATACACTCGGAGGGTAGGCACGTGCTGCGTGTGCACCTCTGTGACCAGGAGCAGCCATGAGCAAGTATCAGCTGAAGCTGAACTGAGGCATTTCTGGCATTTCTCAAACATCAGCAGTAGTGTTCAAATCATTTAAAGATTTTCATGGAAAGACTACATAGCAACCTCGTAAACGCAATCAGACCTCACATGAAGCTCCTTCACTTCTGGCTCCAATTCTAGATAAAAGCAGAAATTTACAGCTTCTGACTGCTTACAGCTCCCACTGAAGTCAGATACATGTGTATTTAGCAACGTTAGGTGCGAAGCCATTTTTAATGCATGCACACCTGTGAGTCTTTGGCACCTCAGTTCAAGCCCTCGGATTTGAAATTCTGGACAAATATTTTTTTAGCTCTAATTTTAGAAGAAGAAAAAGCAATCATTATGGAGATGAAGATCCTGACAAAATACTGCACAGAAGATATTTTCTGAAGGTGATGGAGGTGAGCATAAAAGATACTTCATGAGGCTGCTCAAAGGGCAACTCGCAAGGAGACTGAAGATGGAGAATCTGGCTGTGGATATAAAAGCAGGCCTACACAATAGCTAATGCTGAAGAAGGTAAAAGGTGGAGCAAGGAAAGCACTCTCACCTCAAGCTAAAAAAACAGTGAGATTTGGTTTTGCACAGAGCTAACAACGTGTCTGCCTTAAAACAAGGCTTGCAGCATGTCACATAGGTAAAGGGCATTTTACCAAAATCTGCATTATTATTTCCTTTTTCTTTAAGTCCAAGTTATTTTAACCTTTAAATTGTTAAAATTTAGTAACTACTAAACACATTTCAGGCCACCCCTCTCCTGCACATCTATTCTGTAAGTTATTGATACTGCACTCAATTAACCTTGGTAAGTGACTGCAGGCTGGATGCTGCCTCACAGATTCAGTCATTCTTGCTCAAAGCCACAGTTTGCATACAAACCACTGAATGGCAGCACTTAAATCTCCAAGTAAAGTTGCCTTAATGGAAGCAAAAATGTACATACATGACATTTGTATTCATGTTTGCATTCGTACTAAGTCTCACATTTATCTGAAAACCTGAACATTGGGCAAAATCTATGCAGATTCTGTCCTATTAAATAAAGAAGCAAATGCAATTGTGATTCAAAAAGTTTACAAAAATGTATTTTCCTATTTCTTTGGGTGACAATTGAAGGCATATGACTGCAATTCCAACCTATGTACTATGCTTGTATTGGCTTTTGTAGAGAAGAGAAAATGGAATGAGCCGGAAATCCAATTTCTATTAGTGAGTCCAGTCCAAAGAACACTTATTGAGGTACATAAAAGTCCAAAAGCTATTGGGAGTGGCAATGAATTAAAGAGAGGCTCCACACAAAGGAACTCACAGGTATCAGGACAGAAGCACAGCATGATCCACAACAGCTACAAACCAGTTCTCATGCACCTGAGACCCAACTCAGGTTGCACCAGCACACGTAAATGAGAGAGCGTAACTGTTTCACCTTGTCCTTGCTCCCAAGCTGAGAACTGGTTGTGCACACATTTTAAGAAGCCAGCTTTTTAACATTACACTATGGTTTATGAGGAGAGAACAAAGTATTATTTCCTCCATAATACAATAAAGCACCATGCACAGTTGTTTCTACGATTATCCTCCTGAATACACTGTGCTGATGGCAGTGTTGTCATGAGAATTACCTCACTGAAAACAAATGAGGGAATTGATATGATATTGCCAGTCTTTTGCATTGCTCTTTGTGTTTCTATATTACATCTCTTCTTTTTTAACCTCTGGATTGTTTTCCCTATTTGTAATGCAAACTACTGGGAGCAGCAGTAGTTTGCTTTCACAAATGGCATTCTTCCACATGGGGCAAGTTAACAAAAACCAATGGGTTAGCATCATACAACAGTATTTGTCTTGACCAATTTTTAGCACGTACGCACTGCACACTGCCCAAGTGCAACTTCCCCATTTGATCCCAGTTTCCAAGTGGCTTTCCATTATCTCAAGCTCTAAAGGAATATTTAGTGTAGTCTCGAAGTCTACATGGTTTAGTATTAGATACAGAGGTTGGCAACCCTGCATGCAGCAGAGGGGTTGGAGCTTGATGATCCTTGAGGTCCCTTCCAATCCAAGCCATTCTATGAACAGCTGGGTTAAAATGGATCTGTGGAGATCATCCACATCAAGCCCCTGCTCATGGCAGTGCTAACTTTGGAATCCCATATGATCAGGGTACAATTCAACATTTCTACAGTGACTACTCTAGCAGAATACCAGTCTTATGGAAGCAGTAATATAAATCAGGTACCTGCGTAGATCAAAGGTGTACTGAAAATCATTTAGGTACAACATCTTCATTAAATGATTTGAGTTCTCCTTTCACTATAAGCCACCTTAAAAGATTGTGGGGAAAAAAAAAAAAAGATAATTAAAAAGGTGATATTGATTTCAGCGCTGGGCTCCAGTTAAACAGTTGCGTACTGTCAAAACACGCAGTAAAGTGTAGCTAGCTTTACAATCATTTCCTGAGTTTTGTATGGTTTATATCCTCACTGTATAATTAAAAAAACAAAATCATTGTTTGTAGATAGAATTATGAAAAAAAGATAAAAGGAAATAAGGAAATTTCAGGACAGAAAATAAAACAACTTGGTTAAAATCACCAGGCAAGACGCTGGAAGAGTATCTATGTTATGTACCTTAGCTTAAGGAATGTGCTCCTCTTCACCATACCTTTGAAAGTCTGCAGAATACAGCTTCAAGAGTTGCAAAGCATAGGAACCATATGAGTGTAGAAAGGGCTCTGCACTGGGAAACTACCAATGGCGAGAATCGCTCACCATGAGATGTAAGCACTAACTTCTACAGGATTTAACACCTCAGAAAAACAATTAGCATGATTGCTTACTTGATGAACAGGGTGAACTTTATCCAAATTTAATACCATTGAAAACACTTGCAACACTGCACTTCTGCATGAAAAAACAAGCCCTCTCTTCACTGCATTTCCATTTTCTGTTCTGTACCAGTTTCTTCTCATATTTGTTTCACCTGCTATCAGATTTAAGAAACTATAAGTATCAGTTTCATTACTACTCCATATCTTGCCTGTATTTGATTACAGTATGCTGTCACTTTAGTCCTGAAAATGAGCTTTGCTTTCTAGCCTGCAGCTTGTCAAAAATTAAAACAGTGGTTATCTTTTCTTCATAACAAAAATGAATCTCCAAATATTCCAAAAGCAGTAGCTAAGTTTTGGCATATCGTCTCCTGGTCTGAAACTGATTGGACTTTGCTTATCTCTGCAGTTGGTCAAGGAAAGAAGTAGGTGCTCAGCCCTTCCCCGTAGGAAATGCCATACCAGGCTCATTTAAACTGAACAGAACAACAACATTTCAAAAGTATATTTTTCTCAAAAGCTGAACACTTTGTAGAAAAGCAAAGCTAACCATTCTGATCAGACATCATTTCAAACAGTAGTAATTCATTAAGAAAATAACTGCTGGAAATGATGTCTGGGGGGGGGGGGGGGGGGGGGGGGGGGGGGGGGGGGG